>NC_139220.1:204133997-204176497 GCF_055691185.1 Crinia signifera
TGTTCCTCCACATCACTTCTGTTCCTCAGTCAGCAGGACCCCATTTTATCCAGTATAAAAAGAGTAGGAAGGTAAGGGGTGAAGAAGTGAAGATGTGGTGGAGGTTATATGCAGTAGTTTCCAAATTCTTTTGAATTACTGCACTCTAGAGTATCAGAATTGTTTTCACAGAACCCTGAATTAAAAAAAGAAGAAAAGAAAATAGTCTGCGCTTCCACTGAGATGCTGCCGGGCACCTAGTAATACAACCTACTACAGTATATGCTAGAAGAAAAAAAAGGAAATAGGGACCCTGCGCTTCCTATTGGGGTGATTGGGATGAATAAAAGAAAATTTTCTTTCCGTTGTTTCCTTTTATATTGAATGGATCTTGTTCCTTAGCTTGATTTCTTCAATAAAATTCACCTTGAAAAAGAAGAAGAAAATCTAATGGTGCAGATTTCCGAGATGTTTAGCACACATATGACATCAAACAACGTAGAAGTGAGGGTACTCGTACCGTGTGTGGGCCTTTCCTTTAGGCCAAGAAATCAAGCATAGATCTGGGGTCACTTAGTGGGTTCAGGAGATATTTTCCCTTTTAGGTCCTGTTCTTCCCAGTTTCCTCAGAGATACATAAGGGAAACACTCATAGCGTAATCAACCAATTTATTAATAAAAGCACACAATAAAAAATGTAAGAACACACAAAGCCTGGTACCGTATCTGGCCTTTCACCCAAGTATTACATCTGACCCCCCCATATGCTCCTAAACCGGCCTTGGGTGAAAGGCCAGATACGGTACCAGGTTTGTGTGTTTATTAATAAATTGGTTGATTACGCTATGAGTGTTTCCCTTATGTATCTCTGAGGAAACTGGGAAGAACAGGACCTAAAAGGGAAAATATCTCCTGAACCCACTAAGTGACCCCAGATCTATGCTTGATTTCTTGGCCTAAAGGAAAGGCCCACACACGGTACGAGTACCCTCACTTCTACGTTGTTTGATGTCATATGTGTGCTAAACATCTAGGAAATCTGCACCATTAGATTTTCTTCTTCTTTTTCAAGGTGAATTTTATTGAAGAAATCAAGCTAAGGAACAAGATCCATTCAATATAAAAGGAAACAACGGAAAGAAAATTTTCTTGTATTCTTCCCAATCACCCCAATAGGAAGCGCAGGGTCCCTACAGAACCCTGAAGGCCCATACACACTGGGCGACATTCACGTGAAAGCTGCTCAGTTTTCTTGTTTGAGCGGCTTCCAGCTCAAAGCCGCCCAGTGTGTACGGCCCGGCGGTGAGCAGTGATGCGCACTTCCTCCTCATCGCTGGGAAAGTCATTCATCTGCTGGTATTACCAACAGATGAGCAGCTTTGAGGATGGCTTTGCACAGCGCTGTGCTATGCAAAGCCATCCACACACACCCCCCCCCCCCCCCCCCCCCCCCCGTGCGTTGACAGTGCCGGGCAGGGGGAAAGCCACTCAGTGTGTATGCACTGAGTGTCTTTCCCCCAGTTATGATAGCGGTCATCACTGTCCATGCACGCTGTGCATAATCGTCCAGTGTGTATGGACCTTTAGGCCAAAAGTTACTTACTGAGAAATGTAGAGAAAAAAAATAACATTAGGTAAATTTTACAATAAAAATAGTGTATCCCAAATCCATGCACATACTGAATACTGCTAGTCCAGTGATGTGCAGAAAGGAGGATTCCCTCACCCTTCACCACAGAATAAACATACAAAGTACAGTATTTTATTCAACTTAACCAGGGCAGGAAGATCTCGTATGCCTCTCTCCCTATATTAGGGCTTAGTAGCTCATAAGAACATGTAGAGAAATGAAATCAGAGATAAATACAGTTTAATAAAGTATATAAAATCATACACATAAAAGTCCAATCCATAAAAAATACATAAAGCAGAAATCACAAAAAGATCATATGTGCAAATATATGGGGGTAATCGTGAGAAAACTGATTTACCGAGAATGATGGAATGGTCAGGCAGTTCCAATTGTAGAGTTCAAGTGTAGAACCCGGGCAATACACAGATGCCGATTCCTGTCAATAGCCGGTAACAAGGTATCCTCATCTGGACCTTGACTTGATAAACTCTGACTGCAGGCAGCCTCAGCAATTTACACTGTTGCTGGGCCATTCGCAGTGGGGAGGGGAGGGGGTGTGACAGGGGCGTTGGTGGCGATGGGACATGGGAACATTCATGGGCATCCCCATAAGAAAGGTTGGGCCTTCCCATTCAAAATGCAGGCATGACTAGGTATACAAGCTCGTCAAATGATTTCTCCTGCTGCGGGCACATGCGAGGGGTTGTGTTTTCATAACACCTCCCTTTGCATGGTTGCGAGGGGATACAGCGGCGGGAGGGCTGTTTTTTTGGTGGGGCGGGCACTCTGGGACTTGGTAAGCTGAGAGCTTGGCAATTTACCAACTCAACCAGTACAAGGCCCATCATGCGCATACAAAGCCCCAGACGAGTAACAGTAAGAGGCTCTTCCGCATTCCTCCTGCTTTTTAGTAGAGGGGCTAATTTACTCGAATCATGTCACTTGGTCCCGCCCCCTCACTTCATATCATGGGTGTTTCCCTGTGTTGGTGGTGAGGATTAATGACGACACTGTTCAGATTGTAAAAATATCACTTGTTTTTAATCCTGCCCCAAAATTTGAAACATTCACTGTAGCCATGTTAAAACACTGTAGAAATCTGTTGCCAAACATAGCTGTCCTCTTCCAACTGAGTGTCCCTCCTCTGCTGGTTCTGAAAGAGGCTTTGATGCTGGTTATCTGTCATTTTTGGAGTATCCATGCCTGTTAGTTGAAAGTCTTGCTAATAAGGACACGAGGACAGATTCAACTTTATCTTCTTATCAGTGAACGTATGCTGACCTCCATGGAGTACAAACAGGTTTAGTTTTGGGAAATAACACATTGCATGTAGTCAAAATACCTCACAAGTCATTTTGGTGTCTCAAGGTGATCTGTGTGTCTTTTCATATTTACAGCATAATGTAACAAGCCCATGATAAAAGAGACATCAAGTCAAGGGTCACAGAGTGTAGCTCATTTCTAACATACACTGTGTAATGTATGTTTATGCTAAACACTTTTTGGGAGAAGAAATCCATAATTTATTCACAACGCTTGGAGGTGCTGTGGACAGCCCAGAATTTCTGGTAGTAAGGGGCATAACTAGAATTTTGTGGGCCCCATAGCAAAAAAGAGGATATGTACAAGGTGACATACCCACACACGGGAAAGTGGCAGTAGAAATTGTCAAACACACACCCACGCACACAAGGGTCATACATGGGGTAAGGGGTACGGGGTGTGACACACGAGTGAGGGTGTACATTGTGTCATACATAGGTGGTAAGGGTACTTGTTTCCTAGCAGGGCGCCCACGATTTTGATCGTGGGCATCGTTAGTAAAAAAAAATCGCGTCGGTCGCGTCGCATGCTGACAAAAAATCGCATGCGATGCGACCGACGCGATTACCGCGATTTTACATAGGGAACAATGTTAAATGGCCCACAGACCCCAAATACCCACTCTCAAGTGTGTGAAATGCCCCCCCCCCCAATTGTTAACGCCACCCCACGATCAACGTCAACCTGAAGCGTGCCCACGAGGGGCAGCGGTACGCGTCCTCTGACCTTTTCATACCCCTACTATCCACTAGGGCGTGGAGTGAGAATAGAATAGTGTGGCGAGCGCAGCGAGCCACCGAGCCCGAAGCGTGGCGAGCGGACGCGGACACCTTTGAAGCCCGCAAGGGGATGTGGATACCTGTGAAGGTATCCGCGTCCCCTCTCTGCGCTCGCCACGCTTCGGGCTCGGTGGCTCGCTGCGCTCGCCACACTATTCTATTCTCACTCCACGCCCTAGTGGATAGTAGGGGTATGAAAAGGTCGGAGGACGCGTACCGCCGCCCCTCGCGGGCTCGCTGTGCTCGCCACGCTTCGGGTTGACGTTGATCGTGGAGTGGCGTTAACAATTGGGGGGGGGGGGGGGGGCATTTAACATTGTTCCCTATGTGAAATCGGGTCAATTGGGACATTTAACATTGTTCCCTATGTGAAATCGGGTCAATTGGGACATTTAACATTGTTCCCTATGTAAAATTGCGGTAATCGCGTCGGTCGCATCGCATGTCATTATAATGGCATGCGATGTACATGCGATGCCCGCGATGGGCGCCCTGCTAGGAAACAAGTACCGTGGTAAGTGGTACTGGATGTCACACACACAGGGGTATGGGCAGGGCAGGCAACAGAAATCTTGGGGCCCGGAACACTGATATCTCTGAGGCCCCCCAACATCGAACGCGGATTGTTATTACATTGCATATTGAATGTATTTTTTTATTAATAGAAATAAACAGATAATTAATATTCACAATGCAATATAATAGGGAAGGGCAGATGGGAGGGCACAACATTGTGCGTTGTGTGGTTTGGTTTGGTGTGTTGTGTCATTAAACTCATTAGTACAGGTAGCCAGACAGGTGATTAGGCAGTCATGCTTACAGACCTGGAGTTCCTCAAAGCTTTGGGGCCCCTCAACTGGTCGGGGCCCGGTACCATTGTCCCATTTGACCCCCCCTGTCGCCTGCCCTGGGTATGGGTGTGCAGGGGGTCAAATCCCGGACTGTGGAGCAAGAAATAGGGGGGGGCAGAAAGTTACACACTAAAAGGTGGAGCAGAGGAGGGGGTAAAGAAGGTCACACACCAGAGAGGTAGGTACAGGGGGTCACAAAGTAGGAGTAAGGGTATGTGTGCACTCATCGCTTTGTGCTCTGGGGTGTAGTGCCCTTCACATTATCACACAATGTAGTGCATCTACATTATACCACTGTAGCACCCCCCATATTATACCACACTGCAGTGCCCTTATATTCTGCCACACTCTAGTGCTTCCCACATTATACCACACTGCAGTGCACTCACATTATGCCACAGTGTACTCACCACAGTAAGTCATATGTCAGCCGGCAGAGCAGTCACAGCCTCAGGATGTGTTATTCCCTAGATGCTAGATTCAAGTTGGATTAGGGAATCTCTGATGTCATTCCATAACCTGCCTCCTCATCAGGGAGACTGTTAGGGTTAGGCTTCAGGAGACAGGCAGTTAGGCTTAGGCTCTAAGGGGAGAGGTCAATGTTAGGGTTAGGCTGTGGGGGCAGACAGGATTAGGCTGCAGGGGGATGGACAGTTACGGTTAGGATGCGGGAGGGCAGGAGCTGGTAAGTGGAGGGGCAAGGTCCTTTTCCCCACATGTACAGTATCTAGATTCAACTCTCCCATGAGGCAGAGCATGTCACAGCACTGAAATTGTAAATTGCTTTGCATGTGAAAGGTCAAGATATCATTACCAGTACATGTTGGAAAAAGTAGTAGATGCGATCCCATTTGCAGCCGTGCACAGGGGCAGGATTGCACTTGGAGGGGGGCAACATGATCGCCGGGCTCCGATGATTCGCAGCCAAGCTATCAGGTCTGAATTAGCCCCAATATTTTAACATATATAGAAAGAGTTCTGAGAATAATCAGTTCTATGAACAAGCTAAAGAACTTACAAGATCATTTAAAGAACAAGGATATCCAGATTGTATATTGGAAACAGAATTTGCAGAAATACTGAATAAGGATAGAAAAGTCTCTGTTATCAATTAATAGTATCATGAAAACAAATTATTTATTTTCGTATTTATCCCATCTTTATATCCAATCTTAATAACTGTTCCAATGAGGTAAAAAGCAGAGTCCTACACGGTTCAGAGCCGTTTTTTATGCAGTGTGAACGGCTCTGAACCGGTATATAGGACTCAGGCAGATGCTATGATAGCGCAGTGCATATGTAATGAGCCGCTCATTACATATGTGTATATGTAATGAGCACGGTGCATATTTAATGAGCTGGTCATTACATATGTGCATAGTCTCAAACGTTTAGGCCATGGGTCTTCAAACTGTGGCCCTCCAGATGTTGTGAAACTACAAATACCAGCATGCCTTGCCACAGTTTTGCTATAAGGGAGTGTTAAAACTGTGGCAAGGCATGCTGGGATTTGTAGTTTCACAACATCTGGAGGGCCACAGTTTGAAGACCCATGGTTTAGGCAATGTGAAAGCAGCATTATTCTCTCCTATTGTAAAGTGCAACGGAATATGCTGCTCTATATAAGAAACTTAATAAAAAAATATGTCAGAAACACACAGACCAGAGGCTAAAACCTGGTAGAAAAGCCCTGTGATATACAAATTATATAATCGGTACTTGTGAGTTATCCGGGCTGCCGATTTTTTCATCGCGCCCGAAATCGTGGGCATCGCGTCGGTCGTGGCCGTTATAAGGAGCCGCGACGCGATGCCCACGATTTCCCATAGACAGTAATGTTAAAAGACACGATGGACCCGATTTCCGACACGATTTCCCATAGACAGTAATGTTAAAAGACGCGATGGACCCGATTTCCCATAGACAGCAATGTTAAAATAAAATTACAATGTGAAATTGGCCAATGTGTTTTTAAAAAAAATGTTTCATGGCCCCCCACCACCGTTAACGCCACCCCGCTATTGACGCCAACCCGAAGCGTGGCGAGCGCAGCGAGGCCGCGAGGGGCGGCGGTACGCGTCCTCCGACCTTTTCATGCCCTACTATCCACTAGGGCGTGGAGTGAGAATAGAATAGTGTGGCGAGCGCAGCGAGCCACCGAGCCCGAAGCGTGGCGAGCGCAGCGAGCCCCGCGAGGGGACGCGGACACCTTCACAGGTATCCGCGTGCCCTTGCGGGCTTCACAGGTGTCCGCGTCCGCTCGCCACGCTTCGGGCTCGGTGGTTTGCTGCGCTCGCCACACTATTCTATTCTCACTCCACGCCCTAGTGGATAGTAGGGCATGAAAAGGTCGGAGGACGCGTACCGCCGCCCCTCGCGGGCTCGCTGCGCTCGCCACGCTTCGGGTTGGCGTCAATAGCGGGGTGGCGTTAACGGTGGTGGGGGGCCATGAAACATTTTTTTTAAAAACATATTGCCCAATTTCACATTGTAATTTTATTTTAACATTGCTGTCTATGGGAAATCGGGTCCATCGCGTCTTTTAACATTACTGTCTATGGGAAATCGGGTCCATCGTGTCTTTTAACATTACTGTCTATGGGAAATCGTGGGCATCGCGTCGCGGCCCCTTATAACGGCCACGACCGACGCGATGCCCCCGATTTCGTGTCTTTTAACATTACTGTCTATGGGAAATCGGGGGCATCGCGTCGCGGCCCCTTATAACGGCCACGACCGACGCGATGCCCCCGATTTGGAGCTAAATCGTGGGCATCGCGTCGGTCGGGTGTCCTTAAGTTAACCAAACTTAAGGACAAAATCGGCAGCCCGGATAACTCACAAGTACCATATAATCACACTGTTGGTCTTGTATCACTCTATCTGCAACATAGTTATATTAATTCAAGAGGAATTCGTTGAAAATACCAAAATACACATTTGTATCAATTTTATCACACTTAAATGAGAGAGTGACAGTTCAATTGCTTTGTGTATTTAAACGAGGAATGTTACAGTTCTATTCAGAAGGATACTCTTGGTACTATCACCTATGATTGGTAGTGTATCCTATGTAGAAATATCCTTCTCGGTGTAACAGCAGTTTTTAGGCACAAAATTCCATAAATTTTCCCTCGTGGGGAACTGTGGCCCCCATGGAAGGGGAATAGAATTTGTGGCAAGTGCAGCTAACCCCTGAGCCTGCAGAAACGCAAGGGGCTTGAATGCACTCACCCCGCTGTCGGGGTCCTGAGTGGTGACCTCCTCTGTCACCCACAGCAACTGCACTTCACATGTGGCACTCAGCAGTACAAGTGCGGCAGGAGAGCAAGTGAGTGCGGATGGTGGGGGTGCAGACACGACCGTAGGGGGGGGGGGTTGGGTGAGTGGATGCTGCCGGTACCTGGGTTTGGGCCACACACACCCCTAGCAATGCCACTAGGTCACCTGACTGGACCCGGGGAGGGTCCGGGGAGCAGCTACAGGAGAATATCATTCATGTCATTTGTAGGGCGTACACGCTGAACTATATATACAAAAAATATGAGCGATATTCTACAGATTGAGCCGCATGTTTGGAAGCTAAAGATGGTCATTAATGATGCACGGGAGTGCGCATCGTTAACGACATTAAGCATGAACACCGGATGATATTGAGGACAATACCGCTCTGAAGCCCCTTTAACAGTGATAATGGCACCAATATCTTCTAGTGTTTATGGGCCTTTAGGGCTTGAGGGGACAAGATTTAACAGCACCAAAATGAGATTATGGGTCAAATGTAATACTGTGTTCGAATCAGAAAGCTTTTGGGAGAGTTTTCCCATTTTTTAAAACGGCAATCATTTACACTGAAAAACCAGGTTAATTTTGCCATGTATTTGATTGCCGCTTTACAAATAATGGAAAAATTCTCCCAAAATCTTTCACTTTCTGATTTTCACACGGGGTGGAGGGGGGCAGTAATGGGCACTTATTTAGTACTTGAGGTCAATATCTGTGTCTACGGATGCAGACTTTCTTGCTTCACACAGGAGTTACTCAGATGACAAGTGGTGCCACAGAGTGATCCAATCCGGAATCCTCAGACACAGCATCAGATCAAGGAAGCTGCCAGGAGGTGTCGATTGAGACAAGATGCCTCTTGCTGTATTTCATAATTTGACAAAGTAGCTGCATATAAAGACTTTTTATGGTATATGATTTACTTATGGCCAGATTTTTTTTTTTTTACATTGGGGTGGTCCTACGGCTGGTGATTGTAGCCCCACAATTCACTGGTAGGTGGAGAGAGGGCGGAGTTAAATTGACATTCTTATAAGTTGCATCATATTGGCTCTGCCATTCCCCACTTATCCACTGAACCCCGATCACAGCCCCTGCCCACTGTGGAAGGGTGATGAGTGGCCACTGAGGGGACAATGGGACTGTCTGAATGGGGACCAGCACTGCAGAACAGTGTGCTAATCTGCCCCTGAATATGTCACATCCTCTGGTCTTTGTACCCTGAAGTGTTGTTTTTTTTGCCGCATGTATGATCTTAGGGTCCCACTTGTAGATTGCATAAGCTTATAGACCCATAATAATAATAACCACTATAATTGTGGCTTGAAAAGTGAGGAATTTCGGAAGTGTTTTTATTAAGTTCCCAATGAAAAGAGGTGATGTAGCCCATATCAACCATTTAGATTAATTTTCTAAAGAAATGATAGGCATAATATAATTGGTTGCTATGGGCAAAGTCACCTCTTTATATTTTTAGAAGCTTTAGTAAATTGACCCCTTAATGTGTTCATAAAGGGATGAGACACTGAAGACCAGTGGGTGGTTCTGTTCAGAGCTTGGTTGAGGATGTCATTGAAGTCCCCACCTAGGAGAAGATAACCTCCATCCACTTACATAGGGTTATGGTATAGATGACGATGATGACAATGTCTAGAATAACAGTCACTAGATAGACCACTAATGGTCGACAGTGACAAAGGGTCGACGTACCTTAGGTCAACACTGCCAAAAGTTCGACAAAAGCTTATGGTCGACATATACAAGGTCGACAGTCAAAAGGTTGACATGAGTTTTTCATGATTTTTTGGTATCTATTTAATCGTACATTGACATGGACACCGTATATATGTACTGCCTCCCCCTTCTTCGGGCACGGTGCCTCGCTGTGCTCAGCACACTATTATTATATAATATTCCTACTCTATGCCCATTTGTATAGTAAAGAATAAAAAAACACCTTTAAAAAATATCATGAAAAACTTAAGTCGACCTTGCCTATGTCAGCCATAAGCTTGTGTCAACCTTTTGGCAGTCTCGACCTAAGGTAAGTTGACCCTTTTTAGATGTTGACCTAGCCACTGTTGACCATTAGTGGTTGACCTAGACATTGTCTATCCAATGACTGCATATTGTCAGCCTTGAGGCTGCAGACAGAACAAAACAAAACAGTATGACTTCTTTTGTGGAGTGTTTTGACCCCTCATAGCGACCATGGCCAGTGGCATTTTGACAATTGACAGGTGGAAAAAAAGAGAAAAAGATGTTGCAGTCACGAGAATAATGAGATACCTAAAAGGTACAAGTTCTTTAAAGTTGGGATTTTCAAAATCAAAAGATTCAACTTTGAAAGAATTCTGTGATACCGACTGGGGATCAGATGAGGACGATCATCATTCTTATACATTGTACCTGTTCATTTTAGCAAGCGCAGTTGTCAGCAGAAAGCAACCGACTGTCGCCCTTTCCACCCAGTGGTGTAGCTAGGTGCCACGGCGCCCAGAGCAAGGGCATGTTTCGCGCCCCCCAATTTGTAGTAGGTGAGGCTCCTGCGCAGTGAAAAGTGGGCATGGCCCAACATTATACCACACACCGTAATGCTCATTGCACATTTTAGCAAACTTTGTAATACCAATTACACATAAAGCCACAGCCATAATGCCAATTACACATAAAGCCACAGCCATAACACCAATTACACATAAGGCCACACATGATGCCCATTGCATACTATAGAACACACCGTAATGCTCGTCACATACTAACACACCGTAATGCCCATCGCATACTAACACACTGCAATGCCCATCACATACTAACACACTGCAATGCCCATTGCATACTATTTAACAAACTGTAATGCCCATTACAAATTTAACACATAAGTGCCACTTACCTACATGCTCTATGCCAGGGGCTTCATGCTCAATGCCAAGGGGGACTGAAATTGCTCGTTGCCAAGGGGGACTGAAATTGCTCGCAGGGAGGGTAGGTGTGAGTAATTGATAGTGGAGGGGAGGGAGGGGAGGGTGGGAGTGATAGTGCAGAGGAGGGAGGGTGGGAGTGATAGTGCAGAGCAGGGAGGGTGGGAGTGATAGTGCAGAGCAGGGAGGGTGGGAGTGATAGTGCAGAGCAGGGAGGGTGGGAGGATGTGATAGTGCAGAGCAGGGTGGGTGGGTGTGTGTGATAGTGCAGAGCAGGGTGGGTGGGTGTGATAGTGCAGAGCAGGGTGGGTGGGTGGGTGTGATAGTGCAGAGCAGGGTGGGTGTGATAGTGCAGAGCAGGGTGGGTGGGTGGGTGTGATAGTGCAGAGCAGGGTGGGTGGGTGTGATAGTGCAGGGTGGGTGGGTGGGATAGTGCAGAGCAGGGTGGGTGGCTGGGTGGGATAGTGCAGAGCAGGGTGGGTGGCTGGGTGGGATAGTGCAGAGCAGGGTGGTATGTGCAGTGCAGAGCAGAGCAGGGTGGGTGGGATAGTGCAGAGCAGGGTGGGTCGGTGTGATCGTACAGAGCAGGGATGGGGATGTGATCGTGCAAAACAGGGAGTAGTGTGGAGTCCCCCCAGCTGTCAGGGTACAGTGTGCGCCCCCACCCCACCCACAGCCAGCAAAGCTCCCCGCTGTGTTCGGCGAGATGTGCAAGTGCACGGTGCTGCTATTTAAAAGTCACATCTCCCGCTGGACCGCGCTAGCCAATAGGCGCTCGCGGTCCAGCAGCCACCAGTTGTTTGGCTGCTGGACCGCAAGCGCCTATTGGCTAGCGCGGTCCAGCGGGAGATGTGACTTTTAAATAGCAGCGCCACCGTGCACATCTCGACAAACACGGCGAGGAGCCGGCGGGGGAGCTTGTGGGAGAGCCGGCGGGGGGGGGAGGGGAGACTTGAGCGGTCGGGATAGAAGTGGCAGTACTTCAGCGCCCTCGCTACGCCTCTGTTTCCACCACCACGGCATAGTATGTGGCACTCACAGAAACAGCTAAAGAAGTTTTATGGACTTTGGGGGTGATTCTGGTTGACTCAAAAAGCTGCGCATTTCGCAGATTTTCAAGACATTTAAACGCTGCCCACTGTCCACACGAACGCTTACCATGACCATCAAATGATTTTGCAATCGCTCACAGATCTACCTCTCTGGTGTCTTAGATCTGCGGGTGCCTGTACAGGAAGCGGCTGACATCCACTGATGGAAAGGGTAGGAAGACTAGACCTTGTAAAAAGAGCAACTAGAGGAAGTTGGGGACAAATCTGATTGTCTGTTCTCTAAAGAAAAGTATAAAAGATGCTACCTACACAGAGAGTAGGACAAATATGTTATCTGAGGTGTAGATATTATCTAAAGCGCCTAAAGAAATAACAGAAAAGGAGTCTAAGAGTCAGTTAGGAGGGGTATGGCATCTGAAAAGAGCGGTGAATATG
The DNA here is from genome assembly GCF_055691185.1 of Crinia signifera. Lineage (NCBI taxonomy): Eukaryota > Metazoa > Chordata > Amphibia > Anura > Myobatrachidae > Crinia > Crinia signifera. The sequence goes on from NC_139220.1 coordinate 204,146,256, forward strand.
AGGGCATTAGCACCTCCTGGGTGTGTGAGAAAGGGCAGGAGTAAGGGAGAGCCTGGAAACCAAGAGCACTGCAGATATGCTATGATATAAGGAAGCAGAGCTGCCTAGGCAGGATGGAGGCACATAACCAACTATCACTGTCCAGATAGATGTCATTCTTGGAGGGGAGGATGTCACAGTGTGATTGGAACTTGGAATTGTTTCAGAGTATTTCTGCTCACTATTTTGTGCGATTGCTGCTGTGATGATGGCCCGGGACATTGTAGAGGATCCGAGGTGTTTTAGATTACTGATTGTCAGCTGATTCTCATTATCTTCCACGTGATTTACTTAATGTTTTCATGGGTTTGATACTTTAAGTTTCTTTAGCAGTTTAAATTTGATTGCATGACATTTTCATTATGACATACTTGCCTACTTTTGAAAACTAGTTTTAGGGAGAATTTTGCACAGCGCCCTATTGAGGGGGCGTGTCATGTTCCACCCAAAGGGAGTGTCTAGTTCCATATATGGAGAGATTGTGAAAAGAGATTGTGAACATGGCACCTAGAAGAGTGAGGGGTGTGTACTGCTACATCTGAGAGGAATCTTTTAAAATGACTTATATCCAAATGTAGATGATGCCCAAAGCAGTTAGTAAGAGCTACTATACTTGGTAAAGTGCTGGGAAATGGTGCAGATAATTCAATCTGAATGTATCTATCTCTCATTCCTTTTTTTCCCAAAAAATGTAACCGTGTAATGTGGGCTAGGTGACATGAGGGAGATGGTAGACTAATGAGGGAGAAAGGGAGATTGCTGTTATTTCAGGGAGTCTCCTGCAGAATGCAGGAGGGTAGGCAACTATGCATTAAGAGCTAATACACGTACAGTGTGAAATCATTGAGTAAAAGGGTTAACTGTCCCTTTGGTTACTGTTTGAGCAACTTTCCTTCCACAACTCTTTGCTCTTTGGTGTGTATCATAAAAGAAGCTACTGAAACCTGATAACCTCATAACCCTCCTCTGAAAAACTTTCCAGTCCTTACTGTTGTGGATCTCCCTGCAAGTGAAATAATAATAATACAGGTTTTACTAGGGTTATTTTGAATACACAGAACTACATCTACAGTATGATCAGCCATTCAAAGAAAATGATCTATGAATGTTGACCTTTTATTACCTCCTGCTATACTGTATAAACACTATGGGGCTAATGTATCATACTTAAAAAAGGGGATTATTGGACTATCTACCCAATGGGTTTCCCATTTCCTACATAATATTCCTACTCTATGCATTCCTACTCTATGCCTATGGCCTTTTTAGAGTTTGCCAGAAGTTCATATCCTGTATCTTCAATAAGGCGCCCATTATCTTATTGTGACACGCTTCTTACTAAATAATAAAGCTAGCTTAACACTAAGAAAAAAAAGACTCGGACACTAAATAACCACACGGACAATAAATAACCACATGGACACCAACTACATTTTAAAAGGTCAACAGGTATTTATTGATTTGGTGACCTGTTTAACTAACAGTGGGAGGATGGCAAGAAAAAAAGGCACTACCAAACACCAGCCCAGTCAACTAGATATTAGCCTAAACATCACCACGCCTCCTACTGCACCGCTCTGGGGACCAATGGTGCGGCTCTGAGCATGCATATTGATGAATATATGCATGTGCAGGGCTGCCGCACGAACGCAATCGGCAGCTATCAAAGTCGCTGAGTCTTTCGTACAGAGCGGGGATGGCAGGGGGCTGCCCAGCATTTCTTGGGCACGCCCACAAAAATGTGCACAGGTCTGAATAAGGCCCTATATTTTCAATGATTTCTATGTCTACATAGGCACTAATAACTGGTAAGAATATAAGAATATTTTCTATTGGGTTCCTAATAATTACAACCCTTTTGTCTTGATTTACTACAATCCACCATGCAGTTTCCATCATGTAAATGTTTTGTTCTCCTATTTTTTAAATAAGATGACTCCACATAAAGGCCCTTATTTTGATCGGCACGGTACGGCCCGCGTGCGGCCGTACCGCCGATGTTTTTTGTCTGCACATGCGCAGAGGTCATTCTGCGCATGTGCAGCCCCCTTCGCCGCAGACGGATTTCGTCCGCCGCAAAGGGGGCGTATAGGGGCGTGAGGGGCTTCAGCCCCTCATTTCCCTATGTGTACGCCCCGCGTTTCATGGGCGTTCCCATGCAAACGCGGGGCGTATGCATGGTAATGAGGGCATGACGCCCTCATTACCATGACATGGGGGCGGAAAGCTGACGTCGCCGGATGTCAGCTTTCAGCCCCCTTACAAGCTCCCACACGGACGATTGTCCGTGTGGTCTGAGCTTGCGGGAGCTGCGGCGGCGTGCGGGCCTGCCTTCGATGGTCGTCGACCATCGAAGGCAGGGGGCAGCTCCCACCATGGTGGAGGCGTAGCCTCCACCATTTTTGAGCGGATCGCCAGCCGTCCGTGTATGGACGGCCGTGGCGATCCGTCCGGTGGGCGGCCCTTGGTTTGTGCGGTCGGAGCCCCGTGTGCGGCTCTGACCGCACCAACCAGAATAAGGGCCTTTTAAATAATTTGTTTTTACCACATGCTTATAATTTGCGGTCACTTCTTTTGCGCATGAAACAAAATGATATTTTTGTATGGAAGCATCTGACTTAGTGATTATCTTGGGCTGAAATAAGAGGTTTTGTCACAAAGCTGAGCTCAGTTATTACATTCATCAGTGGTAATTAGGGAGCAGAATAGACAGGCTTAGGTTACCAGCTGGAACATCTGAGCATCACACCCCGTAGTATACTACCCTGCACTTTAGGCATTGACACAATCATCTAATAATAGGTCGTACCAAATTAAAAAGAGTTGGTCTGCAAAGAAATATAAAACAAAGCTGTACAATAGGGTCATTTTATCGTAACCAGTGAGGGTAACACACCACTGCCATTATCTGCGTAACTCTGAGACGGGGGGTAAATAATTACCCAAAAGTTCAGTCAGTGAAGTGAATTGTACCCACAGTGTCATCTTCTAATCTATACAGTAATGTGCAAGCCTGTATTATAATGAACTGTCTTTGTGGATTTTACATGCATTGTGTATGTGTTCATAATGAGCAGCAAACAAAATAACTGCTCAATTATATACTTTCCGGATTAATGTCTTCCACCAGCTGTCTGCCACATTACATACGTGGAGTTTAGCCCATTTATTTTCTTCATGACCAGGACAGTTTTTAATTTTCATCTGAATAGGCCCTGTTATGTTAGTCCCCTATTGGATCTATGTACTAATTCTCAAAGAGAAATAAATGAGCTGGTTGGCTGGTACTTTATCTGTGTCCACTTTATCTCTCTTTTAGGCTTAGTACATAGACTCTATACTTACTGGTTTACTAAAGCAGAGATGTTGTCTTTAGTAACCAATCAGATTCTAGCTATTACCCTCAAGAACAGGCATTCCCAACTTCGATCCTCATGGTATTTTAAAGGCCCCCATACGCAGGTCTGATTTGGCCTAATTTCATCCGATTCTGATGGACTGGGCCAACGGATCGGATGAAAGCTGGCCAAATCACATTTCCAGGCTCAGAGACAGTACATGCTATGAGGCTAGGCACCCATAATTTGTGCCACGCCCCTGTAAGATGTGACCCCTTGTCAGGCAGGAAGTCAGTAGGGGGCTGGACTTAGGGAAATCTTTTGCTGTAATACTGCTTGATTTCGATAAAGCTTATATAAGCTTATAAGGTTATTAATAAAACTAGGTAATTTAGGGTTAGGAGATAAAATGTGTAATTGGATTAAAAACTGGTTGCACAATCAGGGACAGAGAGTGGTGGTAAATGGTATACATTCCAGCTGGGATAAGGTCCAAAGTGGAGTCCTGCAAAGTTCAATATTGGGACCCACCTTGTTTAATATATTCGTTAATGATATCGGAAGTGACCTAATGAGTAAAATTGCAATATTTGCAGATGACACAAAATTGAGTAAGGAAATTAACTCAGGAGAGGATGTGGATACCCTACAAAGTGACTTAATTAAACTGGAAAGGTGGGCGGAAAGGTGGAAAATGCAGTTCAACCTTAATAAATGTAAAGTAATTAATTATGGAAACAAAAAAGAACAAGCTACTTATAGGCTAAATGGAGTTTTATAGGGACTTCTACAGTAGAGAAGGACTTGGCGGTGGGGGTGGTTACAGAAACTCATTGGCGGTGGGGGTGGTTACAGAAACTACTGTTAATGAATTTCAAAACTGGATTCATTTCAGGCCACTACGGGAATCCTATAGATATGACTTATTCAAGTCAGTAGTTACAAGTCAAAAAGGTTGAACTCGAGGGACAAACGTCATTTTTCAGCCTTAAGAAATATGTTACTATGTTACTATGCAGATAGAATGCCAGGACTGTTTGAGAGCCTCATTCCATCCCTGCGTGGACTGATTGGTCATTGGAAAATAAAAGGGTGGTAACCCTCTCCCAGTAATTAAGTGGTTTGCTGCAAAATATGATAAATAGTGCTAATAATTGTCATCTTAAAATGTATATTTTTCATTATTTATTCCTATTTAAACATTCAGTAGAACTTGACCTTTTTCAGGTCCGTCCGCAGCGGCCGTTCGTTCGCAAAGGGACCAATGTTATGTTACTGCGCATGCGCATTTCTGCACATGCGCAGAATGTGTGCACCCACTGCAAATACTCAGATCGCTGGGTGCACACACCCAGGACAGCGGGCAGGTGGTGGAGAGGGGTGGTGGGTGGGCATTCTCATGCTAAAGAGGCCATGATGTGGGTGTCGGGGGCGGGTAGCTGACATCACCGGATGGCAGTTGCCTGCACACTTCCTTCTGAACGTGCACACATATGTCTCAGAGCACCCTTACATGTGTGTGCACGTTCCCCATCATTCGATGGCCGCCAACCATCAAATGATGTTTATGTAAAACATCCATTTGCAGCCAGTGCGAAGGAACGCGCCTTGCGAGTGTTGGGCCAGCATACCACCATTCGCAAGGCAGGGTTAGGTTGACTCGCAAGGATGGGAATTTGCATTCGCCATCTCTTTGAGGCTAATCAATGGTCCCTTATTGCTATCTTGGAATAGTACTTGTAAAGTGAAATATTCTGTAGACACATTCAATAGTATGAACCTCTGTTCATTTTTTCCTTACTAGCAGCATGAAATCTTAGATCACATGCACAACACTGGTATATAGAGCAAAAGAATGTGGATACATAAATCAAGATACAAAAGTTCACGTTCACAATAAGTAAATAAACAGAGAGCAAAAATAGAAGAAAGAGTAGACCTGTATCCAAAACAAAGGTGGGAGGGGAGCCACAACCAACACAGACCTCTGTGAGGTTGTTATAATGCCACTATGGCATAGTTACTGACTTTTTGGTTGCCCCATGTTGAAGGGGACAGCTTGGTTGGTGAAATAGGGTGAATGGGGTTGGTGCCGGGACGTCATGGGGGAATGGCTTTACAGAGGGTGTGCAGCATTATAAAGCAGGGGGTGGAGCTATTTGATGCAAATCACGTAATTGATATCCCTGGATCATCCACTTTTAAAGAATGAATGTGGGTGAGAGCAGGGGTCTGCGGCTAGCTCTGGGAGACTTGCTTTCCCTTCAGGGTGCTGGGAGCGGCACTAGGTTTTCAGGAGCATTGCGGATGCTCAGGGAGGGTAGGCAACTCTGTACAATGGGTGAATCTGTAGTAGGTGCCTGGTGAGCAGTGCACACAGGAACCTGGTTCCAAAGTGCCAACCCCTTCACCATAGATGATACTCACCCTTCCATTGATGCTGCAGAAATCACCAGGAAAATATTGAGTCTACTTGGAGCATGAACCAGCTAGAGAGAGGAGTCTGCATAGGGTCCCCATGAGGTTTAACTGCAATATCGTACATTATTTTATTGTTATTATAAAGCATGACGATGATTATTACATACCCTCCAATAAGGGCAGAAACCGGTAAGAAAGTTTGGAAAGGCGCATGGCCATGGATAAAGGGGGCGTGGCCATTCCCCCTTTTCTATACTTTCAATGGAGAGTTGGAGACCTAGAAAACTGGTACAAAGTGTTGCACGCCGCCAACCGGGAGTCCCTGCACCCGGACGGACGGCGGATGCGGCGGGGGACGTTGCCGGGCAGCGTCCCAAGCCTCATTCTGAGGCTAGGCGTCGGGGCGTTGCTAGGCAATGTCCCCGAACTTCCGCCCGGCGGCCGGGAGCACGCGCGCCTGACGTTAGTCAGGCGGCGCAAATTTCAAATAAATAGTCGGCGTCTGCTGGGCACAGACACCGGTTACAGCTTTTGCCCTGTGTGCATCTAGCCTGTGCTTTCCGGTCCCCTTGGCATCCAGTCCTTTGGTCCTTGGTCCTGCAGACCTGCTGCAAGTCATCCCTCCTTTCCCAGCCTTCCGTGGAGTTCTCTGCCTGGGTCCTGCTTCCGCCTGAGCCTGCGTTTTTCCCACAGCTTCCATCTTTCCGTGGGTCACGTAAGTGCTCCAGTGGAGCCTCAGTCTTTTCTTTATACCTCCAGTGGCCCGCCGTGGCCGTGCCCCTCCATGGGTTCATTCTTTTCTCTTTCCTTCCATCTCCGGTGGCCCGCCGTGGCTGTGCCCCTCCGTGGACTCATTATTCTCTTTTCATCCATCTCCAGTGGCCCGCCGTGGCCGTGCCCTTCCGTGGGTCCATTCTTTATCATCTCTTATTGTATCCTTCTTGTCCTCTGGTTCTTTCTCTTTTTGTCCTTATTAGTATCTTTCAGGCAAGGAGTGTCCTCTACTGCTATCCTTGTTTTGAGGGGTCGCCGTCCCTAGTGCGTAGCCTGCTGGGGACTCCTCTTCTGGTCCACTTGTGTCTGCGACTTGGTCGCATCCCAGTTTGGCCAGGTGCCAGCAGTCAGGGGTCAACTCTCAGCTAGGCCCGGTAGTTAGTGGTCCTCTTGGGTACCCTTTGGCGATCGTCTACCCCTTGTCTATTCCTAAGACCTGGCTGCATCGGGGTCGGAGCGGGCCTAACTCGCTCCTTCGGAAGTGGCGGCCACAGGTGAAGCCTAGCTCTGCAGGGGTTTACCATCTGCCTCAGGGACTCAACAGAGTTAGTGTAGCATCCGCTGTGGCCGTCCTAACCGGCGGTCCCGGCTACGGGCTCACGCCTGACCACCTGCCTTCATCAGCCAGCAGTCACTCCCCGAGCCCCAGTGGGCATCATAACATTATAACCGGCCAGAACAGACAGACTATTTGGGTCTTATATCTGTTTTGGTGAATTGTTTGGTGTTTCTGTATTATGAGTACTACTCCCCAGACCTTCTCTGATCAGCTCCAGGGGCTTACTCAGATGGTGCGGGAATTATCTTTAAAAGTAGCATCCCAGGAGCAAAGGATGCGGCCCCCAGAGTCAGGGGGTTCAGATCCTAAGATGAACCTACCAGATCGGTTCTCTGGGGATCGCAAAACTTTTTTAATTTCCGAGAAAGCTGTAGGCTGTATTTTCGGCTCAAGCCACGCTCCTTCACCTCCGAGATCCAGCGTATTGGTCTTGTAATATCGTTACTTCAGGGTGACCCCCAGACCTGGGCCTTCGGACTGCCTTCAGACAGCCCAGCCTTGACCTCGCTGGACAATTTCTTCAGCTCCCTAAGGTTATTGTATGATGATCCCGATCGTGAAGCCTCAGCTGAGACTCATCTGAGAGCCCTTAAGCAAGGGAGGGATCCAGCTGAAGCTTACTGTACTGAGTTCCGCCGATGGGCTAATGATTGCGGATGGAACAATCCTGCTTTACACAGTCAGTTCCGCTGTGGTCTGGCTGACGAAATTAAAGATTGCCTTATTCAATATCCGGCACCAAAATCTCTGGATAAATTAATGGAATTGTCCATTAAGATTGACCGTCGTCTCCGTGAGCGGAGGTCTGAACGAGGGTCGCTTGCTCGGGTGGTTCCCTATGTTCCTGTGGCTCCTGAGGAGAGCGAGGAACCTATGCAATTAGGTGCAGCTCGCATTTCCCCCCGGGAGAGGGCCTGCCGATTTAGCTCAGGCCTTTGCCTATATTGTGGGTGTAAAGGACATATCCTGAGAAACTGCCCCAATAGGCCAGTAAAATGTCGGGGCAAGTGAACGGAGAGAGGGTTCACTTTGGACTTCAGCTTTTTTCCTCTCTAGATTCATTGTTAGTACCGGGGTGTGTTTCCTTTCTGGAAGATACGTTTTCTGGGTCCGTGTTTGTTGACAGCGGCGCGGCAGGTAACTTTTTGGACCTTGCCGTTGCCCAGAGTTTGGGTATTCCCCAACTCAAGCTTCCCATACCCATTACGTTACGGGGTTTAGATGGGGGTGTGCTCTCCAATGGAGCCGTCTCCTTCCAGACTCCTCCCGTGCGAATGACCATTGGTCTTTTTCACCAGGAGGAGATCACCTTCCTCAACTTCATGCCCTTCCGTGCCCATTGTATTGGGCTTTCCCTGGTTGAAGAAACACAATCCCGTCATTGATTGAAACCTGGGATAGATTGCTCATTGGAGCTCCAACTGTCAGCAGCATTGTTTCCAAAGGTCTCTCCCGTTAACCTCCATCTCTGTTGTGGGGGTTCCCTCGCCTTACTGCGATTTTTTAGATGTTTTTTTCAAAAGGCAAGGCCGATAGCTTGCCTCCGCATCGCCCGTACGATTGTGCCATCCAATTAGTCCCCAATGCTCCGTTACCCAAGAGCAGGTTATACGCCCTGTCCATTCCAGAGACTAAAGCAATGGATGATTACATTCAAGAGAGTCTTGCTAAAGGCTTTATTCGGCCATCTAAGTCTCCTCTCAGTGCCGGTTTCTTTTTCGTGGCTAAGAAGGATGGTTCGTTAAGACCTTGCATTGATTTCCGTGCCCTCAACAAGATTACGGTAAAGAACACCTACCCCCTTCCTTTGATTATGGTTCTGTTTGACCAACTACGATCCGCCACCATATTTTCCAAAATTGATCTGAGGGGTGCTTATAACCTCATAAGAATCAAGGAAGGGGATGAATGGAAGACGGCGTTCAGTACTCAGACCAGGCACTACGAGTATCTGGTAATGCCGTTTGGCCTTTCCAATGCCCCAGCCGTCTTTCAGGACATTATCAACGACGTCCTTCGGGAGTTCTTGGGCAAGTGTGTAGTTGTCTATTTAGACGATATTTTATTTTTTTCCCGGGACTTAGAGTCGCATAGAGTACAAGTACGGCAGGTTCTGCAGAAACTGCGGGAAAATCAGTTATTCGCGAAGCTTGAAAAATGCGAATTTGAGGTGACTCAGGTATCATTTTTGGGATACATAATCTCTTCCCGAGGGTTCCAAATGGACCCCAAGAAATTGCAAGCCGTTGTGGATTGGGTCCGGCCCACTAATTTAAAGGCAGTCCAGCGGTTCCTTGGCTTCGCCAATAATTATAAGCATTTTATCCATGCCTTTTCGTCCATCGTGGCGCCATTGGTGGCCTTGACCAAAAAAGGGGCGGATCCATCTGTATGGAATCCTCAAGTAGAACAGGCTTTTAGGACCTTGAAGCAAGCCTTCATTTCGGCTCCGGTCCTGAAGCATCCTAACCCTGATCTGCCTTTTATTGTGGAGGTTGATGCCTCTGAAGAAGGGGCTGGGGCAGTTCTTTCTCAAAGAGATCCTGAGTCATTAGAGTTCCACCCTTGTGCCTACATGTCTTAGAGGGTCTTCTTCGTCAAGCCCAGGGACAAGCTCCAGCCCAAACACCTGAGAACAGGTTGTTTGTTCCTCCTTCTTTAAGACGCAGAGTTCTGGCAGAGTGTCATGACTCTAAGATTGCTGGTCATCCAGGAGTATATAAGTCACTTGCTCTTCTGTCTCGTGTGGTCTGGTGGCCAGGGACAACAAAGACTTTGTGTTATCTTGTCCGGACTGTGCCCGACATAAGGTTCCACGTTCTCGACCATTAGGAGAATTGTTGCCTCTGTCCGTTCCCGGCAGGCCTTGGTCTCACTTGGCCATGGATTTTATTGTTGGTCTCCCGATCTCTTCCCATTGTCAAGTCATCTGGGTCGTCATCGATAGATTTTCTAAGATGGCACACTTTGTGGCCTTAAGACAGTTACCCTCGGCTAAGGAACTGGCCACTCTATTCCTTCAACATATTTTTCGATTGCATGGTTTGCCCAGTGATATTGTGTCCGACCGTGGTCCACAGTTTGTGGCACAGTTTTGGAGACTCTTCTGTGCAGCCTTAAAAGTTAAGACCAGTCTTACTTCTGCGTTTCATCCACAGGCCAATGGGCAAACAGAGCATCTCAATCAGTCTCTCAAACAGTATTTGAGGGTCTTTGTTTCCAAACTGCAAAATGACTGGGTCAGTTTCCTGCCGTTAGCCGAATTTGCGTATAATAACGCACATCATTCGGCCTCTAAAACTTTTTTGCAGTCTACGGATTCCATCCACGGGCTAACTCTTTGGGACCTGATGCCCCTGGGTCTTCTTCAGCAGCTGCCTCTCGACTCAGAGTCATATGGAAGAAGTTCCATTTGGCCCTTAAAGAAGCCTCTTTCAGAGAGAAGGTATTTTCTGACAAATCCAGACGGCCTTGCCATTTCAAGGTTGGTGACTGGGTGTGGCTATCCACCCGTAATATAAAGCTTCACCAACCTTCGGCGAGGTTGGGACCTCGGTTCATTGGTCCTTTTCGATTGTCAGGAGGGTTAATCTGGTAGCATTTAGTCTTGCTCTACCTAAGTCCCTCAGAATTGCGAGTACCTTCCATGCTTCACTTCTTAAGCCACTGTTTTTTTCTCAAAAGTTTCCTCGCAGGATTAGGAGTGGCTCCACCCCGGTGATGGTGCAGGGGCAACAGGAATTCCGTGTGGAAAAAATTCTCTATTCCAGACTAGTGAGAGGTTCGCTGCAGTTTCTGGTACATTGGAGGGGATTCGGTCCCGAAGAGAGGTCTTGGGTTTCTGATGAAGACTTGCATTCGCCCAACCTGAGAAGGGTTTTCTTTCAACAATTCCCAGATAAACCTGGTGGGAAAGGGTTGTTAACCCTTCCTCAAGGGGGGGTACTGTTGCACGCCGCCGTCCGGGAGTCCCTGCACCCGGACGGATGGCGGATGCGGCAGCCTGTGACGCGGCGGGGGACGTTGCCGGGCAGCGTCCCAAGCCTCATTCTGAGGCTAGGCGTCGGGGCGTTGCTAGGCAACGTCCCCGAACTTCCGCCCGGCGACCGGCGTCTGCAGCAGTCAGGGGTCAACTCTCAGCTAGGCCCGGTAGTTAGTGGTCCTCTTGGGTACCCTTTGGCGATCGTCTAACCCTTGTCTATTCCTAAGACCTGGCTGCATCGGGGTCGGAGCGGGCCTAACTCGCTCCTTCGGACGCGGCGGCCACAGGTGAAGCCTAGCTCTGCAGGGGTTTACCATCTGCCTCAGGGACTCAACAGAGTTAGTGTAGCATCCGCTGTGGCCGTCCTAACCGGCGGTCCCGGCTACGGGCTCACGCCTGACCACCTGCCTTCATCAGCCAGCAGTCACTCCCCGAGCCCCAGTGGGCATCATAACACAAAGCCCTTTTACTGTATCGACCAAAATGGTCTAGTTTAAGGGTATGTTATTATATCAAAGCTTTTTAGTGTGTCATGATGCTTTATAGCAGGGATGGGGAACCTTTGGCCCTTCAGCTGTTGTTGAACTACACATCCCAGCATACCCTGCTATAGTTTTGCTATTTGGCCATGCTAAAACTGTTGCAGGGCATACTGGGATGTGAAGTTCATCAACAGCTGGGGGATCAAAGGTTCCCCATCCCTGCTTTATAGGAACATACACATTAGTTGTGTTGATATAAAGGTGGATATAGGTGCATGTATGCATAAGCTTTTTTTTTTTTGCAAAATGTGGATAAGGTTCTGAGCAATTTGGTATCAACCTCAGATCCATTATAACCTTGTGTGCTTTGGCCCAATGTGCTCTTTTATCTACACCTCACACCTCGTTACATTACCATTGTACTTTACCATTTTGTTAAATCATGAGAATACGGTAGTTACTTTTTATAGTATACAAAAAACCCACCTCATATGCCATAGAGCTTACAGACTTAAACTAGTTTTAACATTGATTCTGCCGCCCTCCCTTTAGCTGAATAAACGATACAGTTAGCTGTTTGGCGACTATTGTGGACTTGGAATGTACAACATTATGAATCATGCAGTGTCACAGTAATACCAACACATCCTGGTTCCAGGGTCCCTTCTGACATCAGCATAACTCCTATGTTAAAGGGGTAAAAACCTGTTTTACTAGGAAAGTTTCTTTACATTTTATGACATATCTTGTTCTGTGTATAAGATAGAAGGAAGAAAGGATTAGATATAATTGGTTCACTGTTGATAGCTTACACCGGCCCTCCAGATGTTGATGAACTACACATCCCAGCATGCCTTGCATCAGTTTCAGCATGGCCACATAGCAAAACTAATGCAAAGCATCCTGGGATGTGTAGTTCACTAACATCTGGAGGGCCGGTGTTGCCCAGCCCTGCTTTACTGGATTCCACTGAAAAGGGTAATAGGGGTTATAAACCACAGGAGACCACTTTCTCACTAACGTTTCGGGGCTGTGTTGCCCCTTTATCAAAGTATCAAAGTGCAATAATAAACATATGTATATATGTATATATATATATATATATATATATATATATATATATACATACACATATACACACACACACACACACACATACACACACACACAGTGCAGTTGGATGGCATGTGCGGCTGTGACAGTTGTGACAGATTTGAAATCTCCCGTGCTGAATCTCCCATTATGAATCTCTGACACAAATCTCTCTGTATGTGGCTAATTATCTGAGAGAGTGAAATCTCTTGTGCTGAATCTACCGTTATGTATCTCTGGCACACATCTCTGCGTATGTAGGGCCCTTTAGAATGTATTTTGTTGCCTTGGGGCTTACTTTTGCAACATATCTGCTGTATGTTGCAACATTGTTATCATGGATGTATCACTTTATTCCTTCAGATTTCTCTTGTTCCAGCCACTCTTAGCTGGATTCATCCGTTTGTCTAAAATGATATGTGTTTTAACTCTTGCTAGTTTGCTGCTAATGGCTATTCTTACGGCCTGTGTCCTTATTTATTAGTACTGTTATTGTTCTCACTTTTATTCTGTAATATTTTTATTCGCTCTTAGTGTGTCCTTGTGTATTTATTTATTGGCGTGGCTCCAATATATTATTGTGCTTGGACCCGGCTATTGTTTGAGCACCCGCTTGTGTTATGCTGTTTCATGACACTGTAATTATACGTGTCCCACTGGTTTTTATGTGGGATGATGCCATGTTCCTTTGCTGCCACAGCTCCTGTGTCTCACAGTGATAGGACCTAGCTGATAATCCATTGTTCCTAATGATTCATCAATGCACTATTATTATCTAAGCACTTATTGGAAGGCTGCCGCTATTGATGCAGTCAGTTACAGCATTCAAAGTTCGGACATATATTAGTAGTAAGCCATTGTCTCTATTGCCGCGGCTCCAATTTGTTACTGTGATTGGACCCGGCTACTGTTAGCGTACAATAAACGGGTGCCCCTATCTTTTGGTATTGGTATTATGTGCATCCCACTGTCTATGCTGTGGGGTAATGCTGCATGTGTTTATTGCCGCGACTCCTGTGTCTCACTACAACAGGACCCGGATCGTGCTATGTTCCTCTTACACTCAGTGGTGTAGCTAGGTGCCACAGTGCCCGGAGCAAGGGCATTATTCATGTCCCCCCAATTTGTAGTAGGTGAGGCTCCTGCGAAGTGAAAAGTGGGTGCAGCCCAACATTATACCACACACCGTAATGGCCATTGCACATTTTAGCGAACTTTGCAATACCAATTACACATAAAGCCACATGCCATAATGCCAATTACACATAAGGCCACACATGATGCCCATTGCATACTATATAACACACTGCAATCCCCATCACATACTATATAACACACCATAATGCCCATTACATACTATATAACACACCATAATGCCCATTACATACTATATAACACACCGTAATGCCCATCACATACTATATAACACACCGTAATGCCCATTACATACTATACAACACACCGTAATGCCCATTACACATTTGACACATAAGTGTCACACACCTACATGCTTGATGGCAGGGGCTTCATGCTCGATGCCAAGGGGGACTGAAATTGCTTGTTGCCAAAGTGGAAAGAACTGAGCAGCAGCCCGCTCCCGGCTCCCCACCGCTATTTTCAATTCAATGCACTGCCAGCTCCCCTGCCCGCAGCTCCCCTGCCTGATCCCAGTGCCGGCAACAGAAATCATGGGGGCCCCTACACTGATATCTGTGGGGCCCCCTCCCCCATCAAGGATGAGGGAATGAGTAATAGGAATGAGTAATAGTGCGGAGCAGGGAGGGTGGGAGCGATAGTGCAGAGCAGGGAGGGAGGGTGGGAGCGATAGTGCAGAGCAGGAAGGGAGGGTGGGAGTGATAGTGCGGAGCAGAGAGGGGGGTGGAAGTGATAGTGCAGAGCAGGGAGGGAGGGTGGGAGTGATAGTGCGGAGCAGAGAGGGAGGGTGGGAGCGATAGTGCAGAGCAGAGAGGGAGGGTGGGAGCGATAGTGCAGAGCAGGGAGGGAGGGTGGGAGTGATAGTGCGGAGCAGAGAGGGGGGATGGGAGTGATAGTGCGGAGGCAGAGAGGGAGGGTGGGAGTGATAGTGCGGAGCAGGGAGGGAGGGTGGGAGTGATAGTGCGGAGCAGGGAGGGAGGGTGGGAGGGAGTAGTGAGGAACAGGGAGGGAGTAGTGAGGAACAGGGAGGGAGTAGTGAGGAACAGGGAGGGAGTAGTGAGGAACAGGGAGGGAGTAGTGAGGAACAGGGAGGGAGTAGTGAGGAACAGGGAGGGAGTAGTGAGGAACAGGGAGGGAGGGTGGGAGTACTCCTTACTGAGCCAGCTGCTGGGGAGTCGCGCAACCCCTCTCCCCCCAGCTGTCAGGGGCAAAGTGCGGTCATGACCCCCCCCCCCTCCGCCTGAGCTAAGAGATGCAGCATGCGGAACCCCCCCCCCCAGAAGCAGTAATGCAATCCGCGCGCCTACACTCCTGCCCGCTTCCGTCTCCCCGCTGTGTCCGGGAGATGTGCTGCTAATTAAACTTCACATCTCCTGCTTGACCGCGATAGCCAATAGGCGCTCGTGGTGCAGCAGCCACCAGATGATTGGCTGCTGGATCGCAAGCGCCTATTGGCTAGCACGTTCCAGCGGGAGATGCGAATTTTAAACAGCAGCGCGTCTCCCTGACACATCGGGGAGCCGGGAGCGGGCGGGGGAGAGTGCCCGTTCCGCCCTTGCTACGCCCTACACTGCCGCTGTTGTTGCAGTCATTTACAGCATTCAAAATTAGCACATATATTGGTAGTAAGCCATATGTCTATATTGCAGAGGCTCCAATATTTTGCTGTAATTAGCCCCGGCTATTATTAGGGACACACATTTACTGCACGCTATCTTTTTGAATATATGCCTCCCGCTGGCTTTACTGTGGGATACGCCGCATATGTTAGGAAAGTTTCATTTTATGACATATCTTGTTCTGTACCACTGATCATCTATATATAAGTCTAGTGTCCATGTGTCACCAAAACACTGCCATCTGTTGGCAGTGAGTGAAACTACATTTCCTATCTCACACACATGCACAAACACTGAGGCAATCACAAGGTAGCAGACTAGCTTTCGAAGCTTTTGCTAAGAATATATTGAAGAACTGATGACAACTGGAAATAAGCAATAAATGTCTTGACCAAAACAATAATTATTCCAGGAAACAGTGTTGATGGTATTTAAGTTTACATTGAATGAAATCATCATTTAATGGTATAGGTTACTATGTCATACCTCCCAACAGTCCCGATTACCGCGGGAATGTCCCGGTTTTTGGGGACATTCCCACGTCCCTCCCACGGCCAGCAGTGTCCCGCGGCGAGGGGAGGCTGTTGGGAGTCCCCCTGTCGGCTGCTGAGCAGTGGAGAATAAACGCTGTGCGCATGTGCAGGGGGCTAGGGGTATGGCTAGAGGCTCACAGAGCCTCTGGGTCATGCCCCCATAGCGTCAAAATGGGGGCGTGGTCTCGCAGGAAGACACAATTAAAGACCACGCCCCCTTAATTAGGCCACGCCCCGTCCGCACGCATCACGGTGTCCCTCCTTCGTCTCCCTACAAGTTGGGAGGTATGCTATGTCAACAACTCAGAATGAGTGTGCACTACTGTGTTGCTTCTTCAGGCAGTGGTGTGACTTCATACCAGTTGCCCAGTGGCAAGATAAAATGATGAGGCCCTGGGCAGCTGCCCAGTGTGCATACAGTATGTTAAGATAAAGAGTGTGTCTCTTGTCTTTTGTTTAATACAGGATATGCTGTGTATCTGCCTGCTAAAGCCAGGGCCAGCAATGGGGAGGGTCAAAGGGTGCACGTGTCGGGGCCCTGATCTTTTGAGGGGCCCCAAGGTTCTGAGGGAGTATGGGGCTGTAAGCATGGTTGTGGCAGTGCAGCGCCTAGCAATGGTTTATAAAGGGGCCGGCCAGCTGGCTGCCCGCCTGCCTGAATTCCTCAAAGGAAACTTAATTAGATCACCTCCTGTAATCCCCCCTGGGCATGGTCACTTGTCCACTACTGTTTAGTGACATCACGTGATGTTCCGCACAATGCACAACGATGCGCCCTACCATGCACTGTCCCTCCAGTGGTAAGGTACTATTCACCTAGAATGAGCAAGACTGCAGGACAAACACAGGCAGTGTGGATAGTGGTGCTGGTGGTACCAGGGAGCTGCATTGGTAAAAGTGACAGTGTGGAAGTGCTGTCACTCACTCAGTCTTAGTTACCCACTGATAAATATTCACTATGCAATGTAAATGTAAAAGCAAAGTGCTATTGTGACCCATTGTGATCAGCAGTAGTGCAGCAGATGTTTACTACATTGCATAGCGAATAACAATTATCTGGTTTTTTTGTAATAACATACCTCCCAACTTTCAAACAGTGGCTGGCGGGACACTCGCGCATGCCTTCGAAGTTTGGGGAGTGGCCTTGTGGCAAGAGACATTGCCAATGAATTGCGTCACTCCCGTGAGGCCATGCCTCCATTTTCTCGCTGTGGTGGCATGGCCAGAGGCTCTGTGGGCTGCTGGCCATGCCCCCAGCCCCTCTGCCTGTGGGCATAGATGCTGTGCTCATGCGCACTGCATCTATTCACCGCTGCTCTGTCAGGTGACAGGGGGGACTCCCAACTGACCCCACCCCCTCAATGGGACACTGCCGGCCCCGGCCACAGGGCCAGATTAAGCATTCTGGGCCCAGGGCACTTTATACAGGGGGAGCCCCTCCAACTTGTAATTACAGGCCGCAAACTGCACGGGAGAATATTACACTGTCAAAACACAGAGTAAAGGAAGTATAAACTGGTCATTGGTTAACTGCAGGGGGAGGGGGATTAATATATTAAAAAATATATATTTTTTAATAATAATCAGCGGCTGGGTGCCCTCCACAATATTAGATAGAGACGAGTTACCCAAATAAATGAGTCACAGGAGGCGGCACTCTCAGTAAAAATGCAAAAAGCGTTGCATTCAATCCATCCACAAACATGGTGCATAAAAACTCCAGCCTAGAATGTCAACAAGTTTCGGAGCCGAAGCCCCTTCCTCGGGACAGCTGGAAGCATGTAATCTCACAAAAAAGTGCAGTGCAGAATCAAACTTGAACATGGACATACCACTATTTAAATAAGCAAGTGCACTTACGTGTCTGGGAGAGCGCGCTGAGCTCCGGTGTAGACTTCCGGCGGGGAGTGTGTGTCACCTTCTGTGTTGTCAGGTAAGTATATTTCAACTTGATTTCTTTCCTTCTTCCCAGGTATTCACACGTAAGTATGGTATAACAAGTTTTTATTTGCAGTAGACAACAATTAGGTATACCATAGCTTTTAACTTGACAATAAGGATGGCAAACATTTGCCCATTACAGTAATAATTACAATACAATTCAATATTTTATTTTGACCGGAACATGAATCCCATGACAGGAACCGGATCCTCCTTTCTATTTGTCAACTTGCTATTCCAACAACCTTACCTTACTGTCTATACTGTATTGAAATAAACATACATTCAATACTTCAAACCGTTAGCTATCACTACTTCAATATAGTTATATAACTTCAATATAGATATATAACTTCTACTTTGTTCAAATGTTATTATTGCGCAATAATATTGCCTGATGCTGGGTACACACCAGGACGACTAGGGCCCGATCAGCACAATCTAGATCCGATTCCGATCAATTGGATGCAGATTGTGTGCTGATTGGGCCCTTTTCTGAGCTGGTGTGGAGCGATTCCGATCCGATGCGCGGTCCCGCGGGTCGGTCGGTCGTTATTGAGATCCTACCTGCTGCAGGTAGGATCTCAATGACGACCATACAACCGGGTGCGGGTCGCCATCGGATCGGACCCGCTCACGGTGCACATCGTGAGCGGGTCGTGCCCTCCCGCGTCATCGTGAGCGGGTCGGACGAGACACTGACGACCCGCTCACGATGTGCATCGTGAGCAGGTCGTCCTGGTGTGTACCCTACATAAGAATATATAATTTCCTTTCTAACTAGTTATTCTATTTCTTCTTCTAGGTTACGGCTACAACTTCTAATTGCTCCCTACTATTAGGTAAGCAGGAGTACAATACAATCTTATTATAAGTAAATATTCTAATCTATACGTAACTGTCCCTGAATGTCTATTCCTCCGTTCTTATTTGAGTCCGGCGGTATTTTCACTGTGCACAGGCTTTGATATATTAAGCGTTAGCAATGTACTGCAGTATGAGCGGAAGAGATGCTAGCTAGCTGTAGTAGATTCTCTGGCTGTCCCTTTTTCCTAAGATGCTGCGAAGGATCTCTTCATGGGGCGTCCCCTGACCTTTAGGTCGGGTTTAGCCCAGATACACCTGAATTTAAGTATAGATGTTATTGTTCCTGACGGGACTACTCCTCGGTATAGCTTGTTACCAACACCGCAAGGGCGTCCCCTGGCATACGCCGGGTTTAGCCCTGGTGAGGAATTTCCCTAAGTATTGGGATCGCTGATCCTGAATATAGAAGTTATGGAGGATCCCTCTCTGTATGGCTCTCGCTCTCTCCCTCTGGCAGTCACTGTATAACTGTAGGGCGGTTGGGATGTGATTCAACTACCACGGGCCTAGCTAAGTGGTTTACTGCGCCACTTAGGAGAGGATAAATTCCCCTTAGACCTAGTCTCTTAAATTGCTGCCTTCCTGCGTCTTACAGGTTAACCTAGCTATATGGCCTGCCTTCTATTGGCCTGTCGCTAGATGACGCTGTCTCTTAGCCCCATGTATGAGCTAGTGGGGCGGGACTCACCGCGATGGCTGACACCTCCTCCGACACCTCTCCGGCCTGTCAGCTTGCTGCGGCGTCACTCCGGTCCGGCCCTCCAAGGATGACGTCGGCTATGGAGAATACTGCGACTATCGCTGCACCCTGCTCCTCGCTGCCGGTCACGACTCCGGAGTTTCCCGCACCTCTCTCCTGGCCCCGGGCGTCGCAGATTTGCACCGGGCACTACGGAAAGCCACAGGACACGGTGGACGAAACTTCCGACACGCTCCGGACAATCTTTCCGGTAAGTCTCTACCGCTGTCCCGGCAGTCACGTCAACCTGCTTCTTCTTTCTCTCCCTCGTCTCCACGCACTAAAACTCTCCTGCGCCAGAGCTTCTCCAACCGTTTTTCTCCTGAACTGCTGGTCCCGCACCTCCAACCACCGGAGACTCCTCGCGCTCTATATCTTTATTAACATCTGTCCCTATCAACACAGTCTGTCCTGCGCGCGGAATAGCAATGCCATTTCATATGTCCATGCCCTAACCGAGACCAAGGGGACGGGCAAACCATCAAAGTCCATATCACATCAAGATTATAAATACATGTATATACAAAGCTATATTTACAAAGCACTCCCTAGGGCTATCACATTCTTCCCTTCTGAATATTTGCATGTCCGCATGCACCTGGACAACCGCAGCTGTCGATTTTTCTTCAAATGAAGTCCATTTAATCACGGTACCTAGCCGGTACCACTCCTTGCGTACTTCGTTGAGAACGTCTCAATTCGGGTGAAGTCGCTTCTGTCCCCAAGGGTATCTGCAGTTCAATGGAGGTCGTAGATTCTCTTTCAGGACCTTGGGAAACATCATCGCTAGGGCTGTTACTTTGATAGCTAACACGATCCGACCCTAGTGGCGGAGCTGGTATGGCCATTGGCCAGAAAAGCATCATCATATGCTCAAACGATCTCCACGGAGAGCTATCGAACTCGGGCATAGTTGGGTTAAGTTCCTCCACCGTAGGTGTCATATCGCGGGGTGCTAGTGGTTCTAAGAATTTCTTCAGTTGACTGCGGTGCACCATCCACGTCCCCTCAAGGCCGACTTTTGCAATTTGGTAAGTATCCACTTCGGGAAATGGGATATCTACGATTTTATATAATTCCGCTTCCCAAAACGGCTCCAGTTTGGTTTGCCGACGATTTCGCCTCTTCCATACCAGATCTCCGATCCGCAAAGGACTAGCTTGAGCATTTTTATTGTACTGATCAGTTTGTTTTTGCTGAGCCTTGCTCATATTGTCCCTTACAGCGCGATAGGCCACCGACAACCTTTCCTTGTGCTCCTGTACCCAGGGCCGTGGGCAATCTTCCCCCACCAATTCCTCCTGAGGAAACTCCATTTGTAAATCCGCCGGCAAGGCTCCCTCACGTCCAAACATGAGGAAGAAGGGGGTATAGCCAGTAGAACTATGTGTGGTGTTGTTATACACGTACGCTAATTCAGGTAACAGTCTCGGCCAACCGTTCCTTTCAGACCCAGGTACTGCTCGTAACATTCGAATCAGCGTCTGATTAGCCCGTTCACATAGTCCATTGCACTGCGGATGGTAAGTAGTAGTCCGTAACTTCCTGCACTTGTACAGTGCGCAGAGCTCTTGAAACAAACACGACTCAAATGCAGGTCCCTGATCGGTGAGAATACCCTCCGGAAACCCATAGGGCCGGGCAAACGATTTCCACAAGGTGTCAGCTGTCACGCGGGCCGTAACATCTTTCACGGGAGCTACCACCATGAACTTTGAAAAATGGTCCATTATCATAAGAGCATACTGATGCCCCGAACTGCTCAGCTCCAATTTAACATGGTCTACAGTGACTAGCTCCAACGGCCTCTTCGTGACAATGGAATGTAGGGGAGCTTTCTGTAGAGCACTGGGTGGGTTCTTCATGGCACAATTACCACACCGCAAACACCATGCCTCTACATCCTCCTTCATGCCCACCCAATAGAAGCGTCTCCTCAATAATGCCTCAGTCCGTTGTACCCCAAAGTGCCCGGACCGGTCGTGATAAGCCTGTAGAAGGCCATGATGTTGACCCCGTGGAATCAAAATCTGCGTGATAGCATTGTGAGTCTGAGGATGAGTTCCACATCGGACAAGTAAACCTTTCTGTATTCGGAGCTTCTGTCTTTGCCTAAGCAACTTGACCAGCTCAGGTTCGGCCTGCTCCCGCTCTTCTTTGCATAGAATTTTATCTGCCACTAGTATTTCTTTCAAACGAACGAGAACGGAGCTCTCGGATTGGATCCGCTTCCACTTCTCTACTGGCTCCTGCTCGACCAGTTGTTGTGCAATTTGTCTCACTGGTGGAGTCAGGTCGGACTTCTCCTGAGCCTTAGTGAACACGGCTTGAAATGCTGGCATTTCCACTTCTTCCCATTCATCAGCAACATCCTCTACAGTTGGTAGATCCGGTCGACGGGACAGAGCATCAGCATTGATGTTGGCCTTCCCGCTTCTATATTTAATGGTGAATTCGAAATTGGACAGTCTGGATGCCCACCTCTGCTCGATGGCACCCAACTGAGCGGTATGGAGATGAGATAACGGGTTGTTGTCCGTGTAAGCCACAAAGGCATGGCCCAGCAGATAATCTTTAAATCGTTCAGTAATTGCCCAGACGAGCGCCAGAAATTCTAATTTGAAGGCGCTATAATTAGAATCATTACGCTCAGACTTCCTTAAACTCCGGCTGGCATATGCTATAACTCGCTCCGCACCACCCTGTCGTTGGGAAAGGATTGCCCCCAACCCTTGATAACTGGCATCTGTATATAGGAGAAACGGACAGTCATAATCAGGATATGCCAGAATGGGGGCCTCTAGGAGTAGTTGTTTCAACGTGTCAAACGCCTGTTGTTGACGGACCGTCCATACAATGGCCACCGTTTTCCGCGAGTTCGTCTTGGTCACCCCTCGCAAAGTTTCATGTAAAGGGGCTGCGATCTTGGCAAAGTCTTTTATGAAGCGGCGGTAATAGCCTACAAAACCCAGAAACTTTCGCACATCTGTGACAGTAGTGGGTGCTGGCCATTCTTGCACCGCGGAGGTTTTCTCTGAGTCTGGTAATACTCCCTCCGGTCCCACAATATGTCCTAAGTATTTGACTTTGGTCTTGAGTAGATGACACTTTGAAGGTTTTACTTTAAGACCATAACTGGCCAGTCTCTGAAACACCTCATTCAGGTGTCCTAAGTGTTCGGAATAAGTACGGGAATAGACAATTATATCATCCAAGTATAACAACACGATGTGGAAATTTTTATCCCCCAAGCAGTGTTCCATCACCCGCTGGAAGGTGGCTGGGGCGTTGGTCAGGCCAAACGGCATTCTTTCCCATTCGTATAACCCCATCGGGGTGGTAAAAGCCGTTTTCTCTTGATCTAGGGGATCCACTTCGACCTGCCAGTAACCACTGGTAAGGTCTAATGTTGAAAAGTAGTTAGCTTGTCGCAAGGCAGTAAGGGACTCTTCTATTCGGGGAAGTGGATACGCATCACGGTGAGTCACCTGGTTCAAACGCCTATAATCAACGCAGAAGCGAAGAGTTCCGTCTTTCTTCTTCACCAGCACAATAGGTGATGCCCACGGGCTGTAACTTTTCCTCACGACCCCGGCAGCCTCCATTTCCTCCAGCATGTCTCTCACGGGTTGGAATAGACTGGGTGCTAGAGGTCGGTATCTCTGCTTGATGGGATGAGCCGATCCGGTGTCGATTCTGTGTTGAATCTGAGATACCCGACCTATGTCTAGTGATGTCTGACTAAACGTCTCCGCGTTTCGTTGAACCACCTGAAGCACTCCTGCTTTCAATTCGTCGGGCGTATCATCTTCGCCGATTTTGATGGCTCTCCACCATTCTGCTTCCTCTTGCTTGGTGGCTTCCACTGTTGCCATAGAGTTTACTGAGGCCAATTCATTGACATCGCAAGCGTCGCTCATGATGGGGACCCAGACCAATGTGGCGATGGCTTGGTTTCGGTATATCGTGATGGGGTAATCATTCGGATTCAGAACTCGTACCGGTACTCGCCCGTTCTGGACGGTAACTAGTGTTCGGGCAATCATTACATCGGCTCGTACTCGCTGGGGATAGGGTTCCACCAGAGCATCATACGGTTTTCCAAGAACCCCACACTTAGTTTTTCCCCAAATAATTATCTCAGAATTTGGTTTCACTTCCACGGGCTTGCGGTCCATAACTTTCACTTTACTAATACAGCCCGGCTGATGCATGAGCTGTTGGTGTCCCTGGATCACCTTGATGGTTCGACAAAGGGCATTTTGCACAGCTAACGACTGTTCTCCCCCTTCCAACTGTAATGCCGTAATCAGTTCATTCGGGCAGTAACGCAGCACATTCATGCCTACTATGACTGCAGGAACCAAGGGATCATTAACACTGGTAATTAAACAGCCTTGCTTCTCCATCCTCGCTTGCCCTACTTGTAAGTCCATTTCGCAGTATCCCACACAGATAATGTCTTGCCCATTGCTAGCGAGCAACTTCAACCATGAAGGCGGAGTGGACAAGGTGCCTTTGGAACTCCAGTACCTTTGAAACAATCCTTGTTGAATGGTAGTCACCGGGGAGCCGGTATCTAATAAAGCAGGTATTTGCTGACCCTCGATTTGAATATTAATCACGGGGCACTGTCCTAAGTACTGCGGTGACCATTCATCAGGGGATGGACCTTGCTGACTCAGTTCCCCCGAGGATCGGTCTCCGTCCTCGGGGGTCGCGGGTTTAACGCCTCCTCACTCCGGCAGAGCCTCTCCACGTGTCCGCACTGTCCACACCGGCGACAGATGGGTCGCCCCTGAGGGTCAAAGCGATCCGTGGGTCGACGCCCTCTTCCGGCCGAATTTTCGCGCCACTCACTCCGTCCGGACCGATAATTTGGACGCCGGTAGTCTTCCCGGGAGGGCGAGAAACTCCGTTGTGTTAATTTTTGTAAATCTCTTTTAATTTGGTTCACACTTGTGGTTAAATCATCTACCTGCCCCTTTAATGTATGAGTCGGTTCCGCCGAGGACGACTGTACACTTTGAGTGAGGGCGGGTCTCATCTTCATCTCCTCTCCCAGTAATAGTCCCTCTCTCTCCAGACTATATTCTTCCTGGCTCCCGGCCCCTTCCACAAAAGTCACTTCTTTCGGTTTGCTTCGGCCCATCACCTTGATCGCCGTTTCCTTAAACTCTGCAAAGGTTTTGGGCCCGTTTTGTAGCTTTAACATCTTTAACTGAATTTTGATGTTATCATTGTTTGCCCCCTCAATGAACTGAGTTATTAGTGTCTCGTCATCTTCCGGCCTTCCTTCCACATGACCCTCTCCATTAATATCTTTCAGGGCTTCTTGTAAACCGAGTGCAAAGTCTCTCAATGTTTCTCCCGTCTTTTGTTTTCTGCTGTAAAACCGACTCTTCCGTTCTGGTAGAGTACTAGTGTCAAAGATGATCGCTAATTTTTGAAATATTTGATCGGCCGTTTGTTTTTGTCTAGGTGGCCAAGACGCCACTTCTCTCGCTGCTGCTCCCTTCAGCTGTCCTGTCAATATTTCAATTTGTTGTTCCTCCCCGGGTCGATATAGTTTGAACATAGAACGAATTTTCTTCTGGAACGCCTTGAATACACTTCCGTCTCCATCCTTCTCTTCCCCGGAGTACATCGGCAGCCATGGCGCCCCAAAGTAGTAGGGTAAAGTGATCGTATTCGTGCCCGAATTGCTGGGCTCTGTTTGCACACTAGACGATACTCCATTTCCCTGGTCTCCCAGTACGTCGTCCTGTTCATCCGCTGACATCGTTCTATATTGTCCTTATCCTGTTTCGTAAGACGCCAAATGTCACCTTCTGTGTTGTCAGGTAAGTATATTTCAACGCGGAGGTGACTTGATTTCTTTCCTTCTTCCCAGGTATTCACACGTAAGTATGGTATAACAAGTTTTTATTTGCAGTAGACAACAATTAGGTATACCATAGCTTTTAACTTGACAATAAGGATGGCAAACATTTGCCCATTACAGTAATAATTACAATACAATTCAATATTTTATTTTGACCGGAACATGAATCCCATGACAGGAACCGGATCCTCCTTTCTATTTGTCAACTTGCTATTCCAACAACCTTACCTTACTGTCTATACTGTATTGAAATAAACATACATTCAATACTTCAAACCGTTAGCTATCACTACTTCAATATAGTTATATAACTTCAATATAGATATATAACTTCTACTTTGTTCAAATGTTATTATTGCGCAATAATATTGCCTAAGAATATATAATTTCCTTTCTAACTAGTTATTCTATTTCTTCTTCTAGGTTACGGCTACAACTTCTAATTGCTCCCTACTATTAGGTAAGCAGGAGTACAATACAATCTTATTATAAGTAAATATTCTAATCTATACGTAACTGTCCCTGAATGTCTATTCCTCCGTTCTTATTTGAGTCCGGCGGTATTTTCACTGTGCACAGGCTTTGATATATTAAGCGTTAGCAATGTACTGCAGTATGAGCGGAAGAGATGCTAGCTAGCTGTAGTAGATTCTCTGGCTGTCCCTTTTTCCTAAGATGCTGCGAAGGATCTCTTCATGGGGCGTCCCCTGACCTTTAGGTCGGGTTTAGCCCAGATACACCTGAATTTAAGTATAGATGTTATTGTTCCTGACGGGACTACTCCTCGGTATAGCTTGTTACCAACACCGCAAGGGCGTCCCCTGGCATACGCCGGGTTTAGCCCTGGTGAGGAATTTCCCTAAGTATTGGGATCGCTGATCCTGAATATAGAAGTTATGGAGGATCCCTCTCTGTATGGCTCTCGCTCTCTCCCTCTGGCAGTCACTGTATAACTGTAGGGCGGTTGGGATGTGATTCAACTACCACGGGCCTAGCTAAGTGGTTTACTGCGCCACTTAGGAGAGGATAAATTCCCCTTAGACCTAGTCTCTTAAATTGCTGCCTTCCTGCGTCTTACAGGTTAACCTAGCTATATGGCCTGCCTTCTATTGGCCTGTCGCTAGATGACGCTGTCTCTTAGCCCCATGTATGAGCTAGTGGGGCGGGACTCACCGCGATGGCTGACACCTCCTCCGACACCTCTCCGGCCTGTCAGCTTGCTGCGGCGTCACTCCGGTCCGGCCCTCCAAGGATGACGTCGGCTATGGAGGATACTGCGACTATCGCTGCACCCTGCTCCTCGCTGCCGGTCACGACTCCGGAGTTTCCCGCACCTCTCTCCTGGCCCCGGGGCGTCGCAGATTTGCACCGGGCACTACGGGAAGCCACAGGACACGGTGGACGAAACTTCCGACACGCTCCGGACAATCTTTCCGGTAAGTCTCTACCGCTGTCCCGGCAGTCACGTCAACCTGCTTCTTCTTTCTCTCCCTCGTCTCCACGCACTAAAACTCTCCTGCGCCAGAGCTTCTCCAACCGTTTTTCTCCTGAACTGCTGGTCCCGCGCCTCCAACCACCGGAGACTCCTCGCGCTCTATATCTTTATTAACATCTGTCCCTATCAACACAGTCTGTCCTGCGCGCGGAATAGCAATGCCATTTCATATGTCCATGCCCTAACCGAGACCAAGGGGACGGGCAAACCATCAAAGTCCATATCACATCAAGATTATAAATACATGTATATACAAAGCTATATTTACAAAGCACTCCCTAGGGCTATCACATGTGTTCCCATGACTTCCGGCATCCGTCGCTTGCCAGGGCAACCCGCTGGCGTCCACTCCGGGGTTCTATATATTACCACATGAAAAGCCTGTGTTTGTCCCTCTGTACTTTCCTCTGTAGGAGCCCTGACAGGCTCAGTGCTGCCTCTGATTAAAAACCCTCCTATGACAAGGCTGCTGCTGCTATCCTCCATGGGCCTGAGAATCATATGATGAGCTCAACCAAGTAGAGCTCAGCACAAGCCTCTCAGCCTCTGACCTCTTGTGCAAAGTCTCATGGGACTTAGGAGGTTATTCTAGTTCACTCGCACAGGCACAATCACTTTCTTATGGACAAAACCATGTGCACTGCAGGTGGGGCTAATGTAACATGTGCAGAGAGAATTACATTTGGGTGGGATTTGTACTTCAAACTTATATCTATATTGCAGTGTAAAAATAAAGCGGCCAGTATTTACCCTGCACAGAAACAATAAAACACCCAAATGTAACTCTCTCTGCACATGTTACATCAGCCCCACCTGCAGTGCACATGGTTATGTCCATAAGAGAGTGATTGTGCCTTTGCGAGTGAACTAGAATAAGCCCCTTAGTCAACTCCCGGTAATGCACTATACACTTTTGCAGTCAGTGTGGCTTGGCTCCCGATGCTCAGCACCATTAATCATTGTCACATTGGCAGATAGGTGAAGCTGCAGCACTACCCCACTCCCATGCACAAAACCTTTAGCTAAAAAAAAATAATGCAAACCACAGGGGTCCCCTAGATAGAGGGGGGCCCAGGGGTACTGACCCCCTGTGCCCCCCTTAATCTGGCCCTGCCCGGGCAGGATGCAGGAACATACCCAAAAAACAGGAATTCCCTGTAAATTACAGTTTAAAAGCCGTTTTTGTCCCATTCCCACTTACCCGTTTAAAGACCCATTTATAATAGTAAAGATGAAAGGGGGGGGGGGGGAACGACACCCCCCCACACTGCCTTAACCAGTACCAGGCTGAAAGAGCCGGGGCTGGTATTAAAAAAAATCTGGTGCTGTCCCAGGTGACCCTGTGCGGTGGTCACCAGGCTGATTTCAGCAGGCTCCAGCAGGAACTGAGGCCCTTATTCTAGTTCACTCTTTCTGACAAAATTTTTCTTAGATGGACAAAACCATGTGCACTGCAGGTGAGGCAGGTGTAAAACCCCACCCAAATCTAATTATCTCTGCACAAGTAACACCTGCCTAACCTGCAGTGCACATGGATTTGTCCATCTAAGAAATATTTTGTCAGAAAGAGTGAACTAGAATAAGGGCCTCAGTTCCTGCTGGAGCCTACTGAAAAATAGCCCTGAATAAAACTATTGTCTTTTACTGTGGAACTATGAGTCCGAGCAAGCCTCCCCCGCATGCTGGGACTTGGAGAACCACAAGTCCCAGCATGTGGGGCATTAAAGTGCCCGCTGGCACTTGTAGTTCTTCAGTAAAATAAATAGATAAATAAACACACACTGACAACACAGAAAAATAAAAGTTTAACCCCTTCATGACAGAGCCAGTTTGTGCCTTCATGACAGAGCCCTTTTTTTCAAATCTGACATGTCTCACTTAAGTGGGGATAACTTTTTTTTGCTTTTACTTATCCCAGTGATTTTGAGATTGTTTTCTCGTGACACATTGTACTTCAAGTTAGTGGTAAATTTGGGTCGATACAGTCTGTGTTTTTTTGTGAAAAATACCAAAATATCGTGAAAAAATGGAAAATTTAGCAATATGCAAAATGTCACATTTTCTGCTTGTGAGACAAATAATCATACCACTCAAAATAGTTAATAACTAACAAAGACCATATGTCTACTTTATGTTGCAATCATTATTTCAACTTCCTTTTAATTTTTTTGGACACTAGGAGGCTTCAAATATGACTAGCAAATTCTCAAATTTTCAAGAAAATTTCAAACACTGATTTTTTTAGGGACCAGTTCAGTTCTGATGTGACTTTGAGGGACTTGTATGTGAGACACCCCCATAAATGATGCCATTTCAAAAACTGCACCCCTCACAGTATTCAAAACAGCATTTTGGAAGTTTGTTAACCCTTTAGGTGTTTCACAGGAATTAAAACAAAGTGTAGGTGAAATTTCAAAATTTCATTTTTTTTGCAGATTTGCAATTTTAATACATTTTTCTAAGGAACACAGTACATTTTACTAGAGAAATGTGACTAAAAATTGACTCCCCCAATTCTTTGGTTTTCATAAATATCCTATATGTGGCCCTAGTGTGCACGGTGACCAAACCACAGGCTTCATAATAGAAGGAGCACCTACTTGATTTTGGAGACTCCTTTTTATGAGATTATTTTTTAGGCACCATGTAGGTTTCTAGGCACCATAAGATGCTAAAAGTTAGGAACCCCCCCACAAGTGACCCCATTTTGCAAACTACACCCCTCAGGGAATTCATCTAGGGGTATAGTGTACATTTCAAACCCCCAGGGGTTTCACCAATTGTGGTACAACTGGGCAGTGAAAATGAAAAAAAATAATTTTTCATTTTCACAGCTCAGTTGTATCAAAATTGGTGAAACCCCGGGGGGTTTGAAATGTACTCTATACCCCTAGATGAATTCCCTGAGGGGTGTAGTTTGCAAAATGGGGTCACTTGTGGGGGGGTTCCACTGTATGGGTGTTTCGGGGGTCATTCAACCAGAATCTGTGCTGCAAAATCCAAAAATCACTCCTTCCCTTCTGAGTCCTGCCATGCACCCAACTGGTATTTTTTGGTCACATGTGAGGCATTGCCGTACCCGGGAGAAATTGGGGCACAGATTTTGGGGTGCTTTGTCTCCTTCATTCCTTGTGAAAATGAAAAATTTTGAGCCAGATCTGCATTTTTGTGTAAAAAAATTTAATTTTTTACACAAAAATGCAGTTCTGGCTCAAAATTTTTAATTTTCACAAGGAATGAAGGAGACAAAGCACCCCAAAATCTGTGCCCCAATTTCTCCCGGGTACGGCAATGCCTCACATGTGACCAAAAAATACCAGTT
>NC_139220.1:204178997-204261497 GCF_055691185.1 Crinia signifera
TTCTGTTAATTAACTTGGCTGTATTTGTATTTATTTATGCTAAAAGAACAGTCGCTGTGAGCGACGCCGACATTTTCAGCATCACAGCAACGTTGGCACTCAAAGGGTTAATATCATACAGAAACCTGTCTCAGACTGTTCATTAACTTTCAGTAGCTCCACTCTCAGGTGTACTCATTCTGCAGCGATGGATGGCAGGTAGAAAGGAGGAAGGAGGGGATAAAGACTCTGCCAGGTAACCAGCTATGATGTGTTATTGGTTAAGGAAGGGTTTGGGCTGAGCCTGACACAGCAGCCAGTTGTATGTAACTGAGAGGTTATTGTGCAGGGGTAGTGTGTGAATGAGGAGAGAGTTGGAATCAGTGGTGCTGTTCTTGTTACTGAAACTCGCAGATGTACAGACTGATCTTCTGCTTACTGACCTTGCCTACAATACAGGCATCCTCTGATGGTAAGACCGTGCTCCATTTATTAGCAAGAAGACTATGCTAAAGTTTCCTCTTACTACTTAATCAGTGCAGATAGACTATAATAAAATCTTCATCTTTCCTTTGCCTGGCTTTATGCCAACCATCGCATATAAAGCATGTGTTGGGTTCGGTGTATGTGAAAGACGTTTACCAAAGTGCATTAGGTATTAGAATGTATGAGTTTTCCTTATACCCCTTTCCCACTGCAGCTTTTAAACTGTAAATTGCAGTTTTTTTAGCCTTTTTAAACGGGTAGAGATGCAGTAGGAAAGCTCCAGGTTGCTTTACCCGTTTAACAAATACTGGTATTTGTTAAATGAGTAAAAAGCAGTGTCCTACCCGTTTTGAGAGCCATTTTTTTTGCCAGTGGGAAAGGCTCTTAAATGGTATATAGGACTCAGGCGGTAGCTATGAGAGCGCAGTGCATATGTAATGAGCGGCTCATTCATATGCACTGTGCTCATCACATATGCACATATAGACCTGAGTCAGGCGGGAATCTCCGAGCGCTGCTCGGAATGATGACGTCCGTGTGGGCTCGGATCTCCGGAATCCGAGTCTGCACATCTCTATAAAATATTTACATATCTAATTTACTTAGAATCTGTACAGACATTGAATTTACACTTACTAAAATGGGATTTCTATTTCACATGGGATGTTGCTATGGGCAACCAATCAGAATCTACTTCCTTATTTAGCACCTTCTATATAAGATAATAGTATCTGGTTGGTTGCCCATAGCAGCATGATGCATGCCATGTGAAATCGAGCTCCTATCTTTGTAAATGTCTATCTGGTAATAGCAGGCAGTTCTACTTCGTGCTGGATGTTTTGCAAAAGTAACTTTTTTTCTCCTCTCTTTGCAGGACCCAGTTGGGCATATTCTGGTAAGGACTGGCTCTGTCACACAATGTGTGTTGAACAGTATGTGTACAAGTATGAGTGTATAAAATAACTTTTCTCTCTCCACGATGTATTGGGAGATTGGCCAAACCTAGCAAGTAAAAATTGAAACTGTCCAAGCTGTTGGCTTTTGCTGACCACCTGACCCAGGCATGGCAGAATGGGGAATTGCCCCAATAGAAGCCCTTTAAGGTGCCCATTCGCGTTACAATAATTGCATGCATTTCAAACTACATCGCATCTTATTGCATGCAATTTGCATGTGATGCAATCTCTGAACCTAGGGCCTTATTCTAGTTCAATCTTTCTGATAAAATCCTTTTTAGATGGACAAAACCATGTGCACTGCAGATGAGGCAGATGTTACTTGTGCAGAGAGAATTAGATTTGGGTGAGTTATTTTGTTTGCAGGGTAAATACTGGCTGAGAATAGTACTATACTACTTGGATAGTAAGTGCAGTTCAATTTATTAAAATACACACATGTATAAAAAAACAACAACCTTAAAAGTAATATTGGTACTTCTTTACTTTCACGGCGCCAGCATGGCGCCGCGCGTCAGTCCCCTTGCGGGGCTCGCTTCGCTTGCCCACGCTGCGGGCTCGCTTCGCTTGCCCACGCTGCGGGCTCGCTTCGCTTGCCCACGCTGCGGGTTTGCCACGCTATTTAAAATCAACTCCATGCCAACATGGATAGTGGAGGTATGAACTATCCATGTTGGCATGGCGTTAACTTCGTTTATTTTACATAGTTTGTGGCGAGCGTAACCCGGAAGTAGCGCGGCGCCATGCTGGCGCCGTGAAAGTAAAGAAGTACCGTAATATTTATATCTATTGATATATGCACCGGTAAAAATGCTAATCCTAATGTAGTATTTTACTGGTGCATACTGTATATCATTAAGGTTTTTGTTTTTTTATACATGTGTGTATTTTAATAAATTGAACTGCACTATCCAAGCGCTCTTTATATATATCTCTATCTCTATCTCTCTATCTCGAAAGTGCACAAGCAATTATTACTATTTTTGTTCGTCCTAAATAATCAGGAGTGTTTAAGGAGAAAAACCTATATTAATTTGGTAGATTAATCTAGTTGTTGCAGTAGATCCTCATTTTATATTTTGCGCCCGATATTTGGTTTCTTTTGTCTCTGTACAACAAACAGGGTATGCTGGGGGTTTAGTGCGGCCGATGTTCTTGCTGCCCCTGGGTGTCTTCTAGGCCCATGGGGGGGGGGGGTGCCACATCCTTTCACTGGAGGTCTAGGCTGGGTGGTCATGCCTGATTGTATTGCTGCCTGTCTCCAGTCAGGGGGGGTGGGGGCCTGCTTCCTTCCTCCGACCACGTCTGGTGTACAGTTTTATATTTTTGTCAATGGATTGCTCTGGTCTCTGATCCCCAAGTTCCCAGCACCTCCTGAAAGTTAGGACTCTAGGTTTTTATACTATTGAAGGCTAAGAAATCTATTTCCAGATAATGGCGATATCTGCAGTCAAACAAGCTGCCCTTCCACCGGAAAATAACGACTATTAAGCCCTCTCCATTATCCAACCCTCCCCTGCGTATAAAACACCCCCTACCTCCCTGGAAGTCATTTACAAGGGACCCTTCATTCAGCTCAGTGCCCCCTTCCACACGTTAGTGTTCTTTCTCCCACCAACTGTGCAGTAAAGGAGTAATTAGCAGAAGTTACTGCTCCAGGTCCTACATGTTGAATGGAAGATAGAGCACCCCCTGCCACCCATGGGACATCAAAGCTGCTGCTGATAGCACCCCCCACCCCTAGGAGGGGAGAATGGGAAAGGGCCCCAGTGCATTGCTTTGCCCAGGGGCCCACACTGCTGTTAAGACGGCCCTGACCACAGCTGTGCACATGCTAGATGATTTGGAAAACGTGGATCATTGGTAGATCCCGAGGAGCCGTTTGGCCAGCCCTGCTTTAGACCATGAAAGCAATTCTCTGGTGTATTTATAAAGGGTTCAGTGTGTGCTGTGCCCACACCACACACCCTGCAAACATTGTATTCAGTACTTCCCCCGAGTCAGCAGTGCTGCAGGAATCGCCACTGCACTATTTCCCCAGAGACCTGTGCATGTAGAGTAGGTCCCCTAGTGCCCAGAGTCTACAGTTCTGCTGGCTAGGGGGAAAGCGGCTTGGATGGGTCCTTCCTCTCTCTAGAAGTACAGTTGCTCGTTTCTATGGGTTACTGCACTTGATAAATATTTCCATAATGGTTACCATAGTTCTAGCAGGTTATTTCCAATTACCAGGGCCGGCGCTACCCACTCAGCAGCTCCTGCAAAGCAGGGAGGCGCCATGCTGAAAAGGCGCTGTCTCCCTCCCTGCTCTGCTAAAGCTGCCTCAGCCCTCACTGCCACTGCCTCCTGCACACCGCCCGCAGTGCCTGTCTGACAGCGGGCGGCAGTATGGAGAGGCTCAGCAGCTCCCTGCACCGCGCACACACTGTCCTCCTCCTGTGACCTGCCCCCTCTTACTCACGGACACTTGCGCTGAGGCATGTAGCGCTGTCTGTGAAAGCCTGGATGACATGTCATGTCTAGATCCGCCCCCTACCCATTGCTCCCTGCACCTGTCAGCTGTCAATCAAATGATGAACAGGCAGCGGCACCGCCTCCCCTTCCTTCCCTCTTCTCAGTGTGCTGTGCCAGTGCCACTGCCATTCCTCAACACTCCACCCCCTCAATCTCCTCCCCTCTTCTTCGATCTCCTCCTTCTCTTCTCGCATCGCACACACATTGCATACATGCCGTGCAATGCGATTTAGCCCATAACGTATGCAATTCTCGCAGTGTGTGTGGGCACCTTTAGTGCCTGCAACATTTTGCGGACACAGCACTGAGATGGTGTATGCATACATGTATATGCACCCGAGATCCTCCATAGGATCGCATTTTGCATACACTCCCACAATCGGGTTGCAGCTTGTTGCAATGGCAATGTGAAAGGGCGCAAAATGTATGGTTTGCAGGAGGGCGCCGGACACCTTAGCACCGGCCCTGCCAATTACCTTATTCTTGCCAGTCTGTTTACCAATAGTTATAACCAGCAACTTCCACAATTGTGTCATGGTATTGTAAAATGTAGCAAATTGGGTTGCCCCCTGGAAAGGTAGGCAAGCCTCCTGCATGCCCAGAGACACATCCCCCTCCTCCGCTGGTCAAATACCGGAATTTGCTGTCCTCAAAGGATGGGGTGGGACTGAAATTAAGCAAATCACGGGGCTTGATGAAGGTATCCTAGGTAAGTAGGATTTAAAACCAGGCTTGTTGGGGTACCCTGAAGACGTATGTATCACTTATGTTAAAGAATTTTTAAAATTCCAAGTTACGTTGTGCTATGAAGCTTTCAAGTTCAATATACGCCTCCCATGGTACTGTATTACATGTTTGTTTGTAATTTACTATATCTATATCACACCTACCAAACATTCCCATGTGAAGAAGATGGTGATTACAGAAAAAAAAAAGTTGGGAGGCATGCATACATACTGCTATAAATACGGACTACCTAATTCATGGCTAAGCAGTTGCCTATACTGTTTTCTATGTGTAGCTTTAAACAAAAGTATGTGCTGCATATACTGTATCTATGTTTGTGAGAACAGTTTCTGTAATAAACTGACTCCCGCATACTGTGTATACAGTACTTGACCTCAGTCATAAAAGTCACTAACATTATGTATTACATGCTCCAGCATTATCATGTATTCTACACAAAGAACCTGGAGTTTAATGTTTAGACTAGGGATGGTCGTTGACCACGATGGCTTATGGCCGATGTTAAATACTTTCACCATCGATGTAGGGAAACCGTCTGGTTCTCCCACATTGATGGCACAGCAGGATTGATGTATGGAATTTTTTTTTTTGAGGGGGGGGGGACATGGAGCATAGATCTGTTCCTAACAACACTGAAGCCCTGTCCCCACGGGCCATTCAGTCAAAGAAAATGGATGACCATCAATAGTTTTAGCTATTGATGGTTATCCATCACCTAGTTTGTGACTATTGATGGCTGGTTGCAATATCGCCATCGATGGCAATCCCTAGTTTAGACTTTCCACCTGGAGGGACTTTTAATAACTATGGCAGACTTTTTAAGAACTGTAATTGAACAGACAGTAGCTTTAAAATACTGTGTTCAGAACAGGTTTTGTTCTGTGTTCATATACTGGAAATATACAGCAAGCTCCAATACTAATAAAAAAAAAACGTGGATCTTCTTTTTTTTATTTTCTTTTAGTAAAACACCACCAATGTGTACAATGTACACAAAACCCACTGTACATGGTTATTAATGTTTTTTTTAATTCGCTGCCGTTGTTTACCAGCTTTAATAGCGTACTTCATGTGGGTTTCTGGTGTTGGTATTTTCTGAAGAAAGTGTCAAGCATAATATTTACTACATGACTATAAAACACCCACATTTACTCTGGTGTAACATTAGTGGAAGTCTGCAAAGAAATTCCCCAGCTGGATTAATACCATAAAGAACTTGTCTGGTTACCAGTCGTTAAAGGTTCATTTACGTACGTTGGGAAAATGGACATAATATTCAGGGTAGATACCCCCTGCACATAGAGCAATGGGGCATATTTCTAAAAAATCTAGTCAAATTTAATTCAAACCACTTAGAAAATTCCCAAAAAATCACTGTGGCAAAAGCAATCTGGCACCCTGTGGGTGGCCAAATGCCAGATTGCACAAAAGTGCTTGCTACTCTATGGGGTGTGTGTGGGCATTAAGAAGTGAATTTACGAAGTAAACTGCTGATTCTCACCATGTTAATGCAGGAAAGCATGGCTTGTTTTAGCTTTGCATAGTATTGTCAGTAAATATTCCCCCTCTTCTACATGCTAAGAAGTGCTTCTGCAAATCGCTGCATAAAGTAGAACAGAACACAACACGGGGAGATAGAAAAACGGCGCAATAATGTACTCAATGTCTTTTTTGGTTGTTGCAGACTTCTCCTTTAGATGTCACTGCAACAATTCTCACAAGGATGTTGGTAACCAGATCCGAACAAGTATTCAAAAAAAAAGAACACAAATGATAATAAATTAATATATATGAAGTCTGTGAGTGTCATTTATTATAAACCACTTTTATGGTGAAAGTGAAAATAAGTTTTTAGATTCCACAGGCGTACCCAGACTCACGTGATATCGTGAAGGTGTTCCTCATATAAAGGAATCTTTGGGACGTCCTCTGGAGGTTCTTTAATTTTTTGATCCGATGTTGAAGGTTTTACACTTGTGCTCAAAAAGAAGTTAAAAGGAGTCTTAGATTCTATTATATTATACACATTCTCTTATTTAACAATAGTCGGTGAATTGAATGGCTTAACGTAGATAGTGAGTCTGTAACAGCGTACCTCATGAGGGGGAACACACGTAAAGGTTTCTTTATTATTGAAGAAAAGAGGGCGTACCCCTACTCACGATGTGGTTGGATGGTTTCAAACATATAAAGGTTTCTTTACATGGATTCCTCCTTGATATGACAAATTTTGTGTCTTATGTGGGTCAAAAAGTTGGGAGTTCCTCACGTGCTCAAAAAAATATAAATAGAAGGTGTCTCATTTATGTGATAGAAATAGGGGATGAACACACACAGAGGTTTCCTTTCGGTACTTATGTAGTATCTGGGCTGCCGATTTTTTGATTGTATGCCTTAAGTTAAGGCATACAATCAGATGCGATATCGCATCGCATCGCATCCGACCATATCGCATGCGATGCGATGACCCGATTTTTCCATAGGATTCAATGTTAAAATGGACTGAGTCCATTTTAACATGGAATTCAATTGGAAAAAGGGGTCCTTTTCATACCCCTACTATCCAAGTGGGCATGGAGTTGGATATAAACCTGTGGCGAGCGTAGCGAGCCACCGAGCCCGAAGCGTGGCGAGCGAACGGTATTATGTGTCCCCTCGCGGGGCTCGCTACGCTCGCCACGCTTCGGGCTCGGTGGCTCGCTACGCTCGCCACAGGTTTATATCCAACTCCATGCCCACTTGGATAGTAGGGGTATGAAAAGGACCCCTTTTTCCCATTGAATTCCATGTTAAAATGGACTCAGTCTATTTTAACATTGAATCCTATGAAAAAATCGGGTCCATCGCATCGCATGCGATATGGTCGGGTGCGATGCGATGCGATGGACCCGATTTCAAAATCGGCAGCCCAGTTACTACATAAGTACCTTCCTTTCTTATAGAAGATGGAGAGGAAAGGAGGGCGTACCCCTACTCACGATGTGATGGGGTAGTTTCAAGCCTATAAAGGTTTCTTTGTGTGGGTTCCACCCTGGTGTAATAAGTGATGTGTCCTGAACGGATCTGGTGTGTAGTATTTAAACCTTGGGCTCCCCGGGTGTGAATTCCAAAAGACAAGAGATATATTTCAGAATACAACTGGATGCATAGATTTATAGCAGCACACCGGTTTTAAAACCGAAGACTGGTAGCGTACCTTACTCACCCCTGTTAACGGGGGAAACACGCTCGTAGCGGTTTCTTTTCCAGTGGGCTTGCTTATGGATATAACCAAAAATGGAGCCAGGAGGCAGATGTAAAAGGGGAGTATCACAATGTTTTTAATCCCGAGTAAATCCTTGTACAAAGTCCCATAAAAAATGGATTTTGGAGGCCAAACCCCACAAATCCAGTCCAAAAATTACCTTACAAAAACAGTCAATACAAAACGTTTAAAAATCTTGATAAAGGTCACAGGGACCGAAACGCGTTGATCTTGCCAGATGAGAGTGAACAGCCACACCACCTTATTTTTTGTATGTATTGATTTTATTCGATTTTTAAACGTTTTGTATTGACTGTTTTTGTAAGGTAATTTTTGGACTGGATTTGTGGGGTTTGGCCTCCAAAATCCATTTTTTATGGGACTTTGTACAAGGATTTACTCGGGATTAAAAACATTGTGATACTCCCTTTTTACATCTGCCTCCTGGCTCCATTTTTGGTTATATCCATAAGCAAGCCCACTGGAAAAGAAACCGCTACGAGCATGTTTCCCCTGTTAACAGGGGTGAGTAAGGTACACTACCAGTCTTCGGTTTTAAAACCGGTGTGCTGCTATAAATCTATGCATCCAGTTGTATTCTGAAATATATCTCTTGTCTTTTGGAATTCACACCCGGGGAGCCCAAGGTTTAAATACTACACACCAGATCCGTTCAGGACACATCACTTATTACACCAGGGTGGAACCCACACAAAGAAACCTTTATAGGCTTGAAACTACCCCATCACATCGTGAGTAGGGGTACGCCCTCCTTTCCTCTCCATCTTCTATAAGAAAGGAAACCTCTGTGTGTGTTCATCCCCTATTTCTATCACATAAATGAGACACCTTCTATTTATATTTTTTTGAGCACGTGAGGAACTCCCAACTTTTGGACCCACATAAGACACAAAATTTGTCACATCAAGGAGGAATCCATGTAAAGAAACCTTTATATGTTTGAAACCATCCAACTACATCGTGAGTAGGGGTACGCCCTCTTTTCTTCAATAATAAAGAAACCTTTACGTGTGTTCCCCCTCAGTTTAAATACGTAAGTGAGGTACGCTGTTACAGACTCACTATCTACATTAAGCCATTCCATTCACCGACTATTGTTAAATAAGAGAATGTGTATAAATAAGACTCCTTTTAACTTCTTTTTGAGCACAAGTGTAAAACCTTCAACATCGGATCAAAGAATTAAAGAACCTCCAGAGGATGTCCCAAAGATACCTTTATATGAGAAACACCTTCACGATATCACGTGAGTCTGGGTACGCCTGTGGAATCTAAAAACTTATTTTCACCTTCACCATAAAAGTGGTTTATAATAAATGACACTCACAGACTTCATATATATTAATTTATTATCATTTGTGTTCTTTTTTTTTTTTGAATACTTGTTCGGATCTGGTTACCAACATCCATGTGAGAATTGTTGCAGTGACATCTAAAGGAGAAGTCTGCAACAACCAAAAAAGACATTGAGTACATTATTGCGCCGTTTTTCGATCTCCCCGTGTTGTGTTCTGTTGTATGTTTTGTGAAGTTAGGGTGTAACTTCTGGGGATTGTGAGATTAGGCAGCATTGCGCCACGTATTATCTGTCATCCATCTTTTTGCACGCTGCATAAAGTGGTTACCATAGGAGGAGAGGTGCAGGACCGAGCCAGGGTGAGTGGGAGTGTATCTGGAGCACCCGATGGATGGCACACACCCCCCCCCCATATATATATATATATATATATATATATATATATTTATTATACTTTTTTTTTTTTCTATGAGAGACCATCAACAATTGGACATGTTATTCCTCAGCAAACTGACCACTTATTAAAACCTTATTGCACAACTACATTGAATAAAACCTCAACCATCAAATTCAGTATTGTCGTATGATGTTAAAAAAAAATAGCTTGGAATTGGCTTTGCTAAGCAATTTTGAATTGGGGCACTCTAGGACAGTGGTTCCCAACCTGGGGTACTAGTACCCTTGGGGGTACTCTACAGACCAGTTGGGGGTACTTGAAAATAAAATTGGTAATGGCGGAAGATGAAAAAAAGTATTTTGATGACAGAAGACGACCCATTGCCATGGAGAAGAACCAAGTTGTGTCACCTATGCTGCCCTCAGACATCAGCGATCATCTGCCCTGCACTGACACGGATGGAAGAAGCAGTGGCATTAATCCTACAGGTGTAAGTGGGAACCCTGGAGACAGTACACAACCAGCGGCCAGAGACGGAAGGGCACGATTCCTGTCCGCTACTCCTTAATAGAAGGACATGCATAAGGATAGGCATACTGCTCACTTCCACTCCACTCATAAGTACTGTCTATATTTTAAATTGAGAGGAGGGGTACTCATCAATGAAAAGCCGAATCAAGGGGTACGGGAGAGAAAAAAGGTTGGGAACCACTGCTCTAGGATATCAGCTTTTTTTATGGCACCATTAGTCTAAAAGTTTTTTTTTATTGTTACATAAATTTGATTACATGGTGTTATTTGTGTTGTGGTGGACATTTGGTCCTAATTCATCATGAATTGTAGTTTTGTGAGTAAACTCAAAACTACAACTCCGTACACTAGTATGTGGGGGAGTTGCCCAGCACAGGGCAAAGCGTCAGGGATGCCGGTCCTTCCATATGATGCGATTGCAAAACTTTCTATAGGGTAGCCATGTGCTTTTGGTCACTGCGTGCAATTACAATGTCACTCAGCCTGTCCAGCAAACGGTCCAGACTGCCCCACCCCCCCTCATCACCCACCCAATGCTGCATCGCTGATACCCCGCCCCACCCCCCTCCCATGGCCATAGACTGTGGTCAAGTTCTCCCAAATGCAACCGCAGTGTAAGGGCTGATTAGTGATTTCTGCACTTCTATAACCCAAGCTGAATCGTTCTCATTGTCCATATGTATATTCTGATTACAGCCACCAGCAGTACTTTTTAATCTGTAATCATTTGTATTCCAAAAGTAAATATTAGCAGTGGGGCAACAAACCAGGGTGACTGCTCGCCCAGGCACTTAGAGCCCAACGTGTGGCATCGTTTATAGACAAAATGAAAGATGACCAGGGCACGCTTAGATTTAAACCGGGCCGGTGCAAGGCACCGGAGCGTCCCAGGCGAGTCGGGGTGGGGGCGCCCCGGTGCCGGGGGGAGGGAGTGGGG
The DNA here is from genome assembly GCF_055691185.1 of Crinia signifera. NCBI lineage: Eukaryota > Metazoa > Chordata > Amphibia > Anura > Myobatrachidae > Crinia > Crinia signifera. The sequence continues at coordinate 204,190,104 of NC_139220.1, forward strand.
GGGTGGTACCTGTGTAAAAAAAAATGGCTGCCCCGGCGTCCCTGCAGTGCTGGGGCGGTCAGGGGTGTCCGTGCCGTAGGGGTACCTGCGGCGCCGTCATGTGTATAAAGCTGGCTGCGGCCAGCGGGGTCCCTGTAGTGAATAGCAAATAACTAGCGCTTCCCGCGCCGCCGCCTTAGGCAAATGCCTAGAGCTGCCTAGTGGTGGCGCCGGCCCTGGATTTAGAACTTCAGAAAGAGCCGCCTGTTTTAATCAGTATTACTCTGCCTTTTATCATCCTGAATAACTCCCCAATTAACTCAGACCATTTTGCTTCTTCGCTTGAATCTATGGCTTACCTTAGGAGCTCTATATGCATCCAAGTAAGGAGACACCATATAAAGTGTTAATGAAGTGGTACATGTGCCCCTCTGTACTGCATGCCATCTCGGCCTCTATATCCCCTCTTGTTGGAGATGCAGAAGTGCTACTGGCACAATGCTCCACGTGTGGGACTGCCCTGCACTTAAAACCTACTGGGTAGATATAATAGCAACCTCACAAGAGATTCGGAAGGCCCCTGTACCCACTGACCCAGCCTTTTGGCTGATCAACCATTTGACTATGACACTGTGGGCCCAAAAGACCTTGTTACGACATCTAGCTAACGCTGCCCGGGCAGTGATTCCTTCAATGTGGAAGATGCTCTCCTCAACTCAAAAGACAAACTAGCGGACTTTTGTGATGGTCTGGATCCCCTGGCTAGAGTACAAATCCTCAGAGGCTTATAAAAACTTTGTTTTTAGACCTTGGAGTTGTAGCAATTTCATCATAAAGGAACTGCCACTTGGCTGTTAGCAATTTCATTCTTGGACATTCATTCTTGGTCACCCTTACCCCCCTTCTCTCTTATAACTGCCCTTTTCTTTCATACCCCTTCTCTCTACCCTCCTTTTCTTCTTAGTTTTATAAGGATCCGGACTATTTGTCTACAGCAAAAAGATAGACAACCATTAGTTCGACATGCAAAAAGGTCGACACTACCATTAAGTCGACAGTCAAAAGGTCGACATGGCTTTTTGCACTGTTTTTTGAGCCGACATGTGCCGACAGGCGGTATTTCATGCCCTACCATCCACTAGGGGAGGTGTGAGAATATAATAGTGTGCCCGAAGCATGGCGAGCGATGCGAGGGGCTGCGGTTAACTTCAAACTGTGTCCGTGTCGACATTTGGGTCAGTCGACCTTTTGACTTTCGACCATTTTCCGTGTTGACCTTTTTGCTTGTCGAACTAATGGTGTCGACCTAATGGTTGTCTATCTTTTTGCTGTAGATCCCTTGTCCCAGTTCTGTTTTATATGTTGAGGATTATCTTAATATACAGTAATAGTTTATCCAATTATCCAGGTCTCTGAGACTACTGGTAGTTTATTCAGAACTAGACTGGTAATTTACTGTTAATACATTCACACTTTACTGTATAGACATGTTGTAATGTTTATTTGATTATACTCAATAAAACAGAATATACAAAATTGATCCTGGATCACTAACACCAGGAATCCCTGCAAGAGCTTCGCTGCACCCCAGGGTGTCTAAACTGAGGATGATAGTTGAAGTAATTGGTTGCTGTTAACACTTGATCCCCCTACTAGAAGAGTCTCTCAACCTTACACCACCTCAATAGTGTTAAATAGCGCCCCAGTTCACGTTATTCTATGATAGACTGAATTTATCATAGAATACCGTGAACTGGAGTGCTTTTTAACACTATTGAGGTGAATATATATATATATATATATATATATATATATATTTATTTCAGGTTTACAAAACCATTATCCCATTTCCTGCAACATAATCTAACAACCAATCAAGCATCACCATTTAATAGGAACAATGCTCTGACCAGTCCCATTCAGCTCGGCATCCGTTAGCATAGAAATGGTCCTTAATGAGTTTAAGAGTATTTGTGTTTCACTATGCCTGCCTATTGTAGGAATTCCAGCATTTACAAAACAAACCTTTGGACTTTACAGGGAAGAAAAGTAACATTTCTTTTATATACTGCAACATACGAAGACTTCAACCATTGCATTTATAGATCATCAGTACAGGTGAAGGCCGCAATGTGCCGTAAATATGTCACCTGCTCAAGCACATTACAGAGAGGATATATATATATATATATATATATATATATATATATATATATAAAATTCTATGCTAACGGATGCCGAGCTGAATGGGACTGGTCAGAGCATTGTTCCTATTAAATGGTGATGCTTGATTGGTTGTTAGATTATGTTGCAGGAAATGGGATAATGGTTTTGTAAACCTGAAATCATGTTCTAGAAATGCATATTTATCCAGATTACAGGACCAGAGCCAGCCTAACCAATATTCACATTACGCCACCCCGCAGCAGTGCTTCTTATTCACATAATGCCACACATTACACCCTGACCTCACACTGCAGATATTGAAGGTTGGGCTGGCTTCAGGGAGTCAATCAGTGCAAGATCAGCCTGCCAAAGGTCGATGGGTGTAGGACAGTGGTTCCCAACCCTGGTCCTCAAGTACCCCCAACAGTGCACGTTTTCCAGGTCTCCACAATGTTTCTGAAAAATGTGTGTACCTGCTGGGCGACCTGGAAAACGTGCACTGTTGGGGGTACTTGAGGACCAGGGTTGGGAACTACTTTTGTAGGAGATGCTGCAGCTGGGTGTGTACAACAGCCCTCCACCAAGACCAATGAGCTTTTTTGTTTTTGTTCTTGGCCGCACCTAACCCCACAGTTTCTGCTTCCCACTCTGATGATCAGTGCTACAGCCCCCCCCCCCCCCCCATAGATCGAATAAAGCACTAAAAAAAGAGGGTGTGGTTTTGTGACATTCCCATCTCTCTAGGGGGCATGCTGTAATGCCCTTTATACATAGGTTTATACATAGACAAGGCCCCTTTACACATAAGTAATGCCTTATATGCAGGGGTGTTTTAACAGAGGAGGAGGCCCATGTGCAGTCTTGGTGTCAGGATAGCTGTCTCGGGCTAAAGTGCATGAATGGCTGCTGCTTTCCCCTGCGACCGCTCCCATGCTACCATGAGCAAACACATTACACCTGACACTGGCATTTTAAGACACTGCACTTAGCGGTGGTGTCCATCCCAGTCAGTGTATTGGCATTGGATAAGAGTGGGCAAGTGGTATAAAAAGGCCTGCAAACCACCGCTGCCTGCTGTCAATTTGCCCTAATCTTCCAGTAGTTCCCCACAGGCATTTGTCTAGTTGTCCACTGCCCAGGGTTGGCTCTGTATAGGACCATGCTTGAGTTGCCTATGGGCACTTACATAGAAATATTTTGTAATCAAAAGTCCAAAGAATTTAATTGTATGCCCCTACCACCTGAAGTTTCTTACAGGACACGTCTGATGGCTTGCTTACATTGCTTCTACCTGTTCCCCAGGTTACAGGACTCGCTATAAAGCATTTGGGAACAAGCCATACACTTGTCTGATTTTTTTTTTACCTTTGCTTCAAAGTGTAACTTGTTTGGTATTTCCTAAGTGATACTAGATCTTTATCTGGCCCCAGGTTTGATAGGCTGATAAAGCAGAAACCTGCCACTAATTACACATCTGCAGTTACGCTTACAAAGAGGAAGCCCTTGTTAAGCTTTGCTGTTCCTGACAGTGAGCCTCGGCATAGGACACTGAGGCCTTTGTCATTCTCCATACAAAGGGGTTACTCCTTCACTATCTGGCAATTACAAATACTCCTTTCAATTACTAACCAGGAAATCATTCTACATATTGTATCTGTTAGGTCTGTGGAGTCCAATAAATCTTTTTTTTATTTTTATTTTTTGTTTCATACAATTGTGCAAATGAGGACTTTTGTTTTTGTTTTGGTTTTAGGATGCATTGTATCACTGTACTGAATAAATACATTCCTTGTAGGGTGCATAGTGAATATGCTGTCCATCTTGGTTGTTCTTGGGAGATGACTGAAAAACCTACCTTACTGTTAATCGTCCTTTAAAATATTACTCCGTTATCTAACATTTGAATCTTCTCCCTTAGGTCATGATGGTGAGAACAGCTGGCCAATAAAATATAGCTTCTGTGGAGGTGTATACCAATCACCACTTGATTTCTATGGTAGCATACTGCAGTATGATTCCTCCCTGCAGCCCATCCGACTGTATGGGTATAATGTTTCCAACACCGACTCTTTCACTATAAGCAACAATGGCCATACAGGTACACAAATACAAACCTGCTCACCTCCTCTAGGTTCAGAATTAAACTGGACCGTAATAAACTTATCTATGTGTGTGTTATTTCTTTATCTTAGTATCAGTGACTCTACTTCCAAGTATGTACATGGAGATCCCACCTTTCCGCTATGTTGCTTCAAAACTTCACTTTCACTGGGGTAACCTGGCCAGTCCCACAGGGTCAGAACATTGCGTTGGGGGCAAGAGGTTTGCTGCTGAGGTAATGTATACTCCAAATAGTTAATCTTTTTTGTGTGTCCATTTATTTGCAGAGTCTTTATACTGTAGATTTGGCAAGTACAGTAAATACCAAATTCTAAGGAGTACAAGACATGAGGTTTTTTATTTTACAATTCAAAATATCGTCAATCCATTCTATTGGTGCATACTGGCATGTGCATTGGTAATGCTCATTAGTAGCTCCTGGCTTTGGTAAATATACAATAATCCACAGTAATTAGACATAAATTAAAGAAATGCATGCATTGGACGGGGTATGGGTCATTAGATCGCCAGTCAAAAGGTCAACCACTATTTGTCAAAAGGTATGGCATGGCAACGGGTGGACACCATTTTTCCTGTGTGTTAACATGGGCACCACAGAAGTGTGCCACGTTCCCTCGCATGGCTCTCTGTGCTCCCTCTATGCCCAATGGGATAGTAAAGTATGAACAAGTTGGTTTAAAAAAACAAAAATCATGAAAAACTCATGTTTACCTTTTGTCCATGTCCAACTTTTGTTGTCCTAATGATCGCATACCTGTTGAGTGGAGCCAGAAAGGTTAGAAAAATGTTTAATCAGAAAAGAATCCAATAAGCCAAAGTCCAAGAACTAGAACAAGTAGTGCGTCAGATCTTAGATATTCTGAGATAGTAGAGGACCAATACAAGAGCAGCACCAAGGCTCAAACTGAGAAACGGCAGGCGTCTACTTGGTGTGTTTATTTGTCTGTGGGTAGAGTTGCGTATACACGCAGTTGTGCATTAGACAAGTGTTGGCTTGAGCCTTGGGGTTTAGCGCAGGACTGACAGTGATGGGCCAGAGGTTAGCCGTTAGATGTAGATATCTGGTATTCAGTAGGTATACTGTAGATGGCTTCTAGGCTTAAACCATGATCTATAGGAAGAGTAGTGTTACCCATTACTCCTAATAGATCTATAATACTAAGACTTTGCTGATGAAAAAATCCATTCATGATCATATTTATCACATTACCTTGTGTGATCGGGTAGGCATGGCATCCATTGAGTGTAAAGGCAGGACTCAAAACATCAGACAGCATTTCGGCACTCCAGTGCTTTGTTTAATACACCATTAGCACCAGCAAGTATCAATGCTGTCTGGGGAGACTGAAATCTAAATGTACAGGGTTACAGCCCATACACACTAAAAGATTATCTTTCCAATCTTGCTGGTTGGAATGAAAATCTGGGTACAAAATACAATCGACCGTTTGCTCCCAAATGCTGGAAAAGGGACAAAAGCAGGCATAAAGGCCCATACACACTAGAAGATATTGGCATCAATCTTATTCAGAAAGGGGCTTCTGAATTATATTGATGGCAATATCTTCTAGTGTGTATGGTCAATCTGCCAATATTGCTCATGCCATTTGTTCCCCCCAAAAAATCCAGATTTTCATTCCAACCAGCCAGATTGGTAAGGTTAATCTTCTTGCGTGTATGGGCCTTTAGCTGATCAGGCTAGTTAGGGGATTTCCCAGACCTCATGTATGTATCTAGTGGGTCTGTGGCACTGGAGGTAATTATTGGCTGGATTTATTTTTGTTTTATTCTGTGGTTTTAAAAAAATAATCCAAGTTGAGTTAAGGTCGTGGTTAATGGTTGACATATTAATTCCCCCCCTCTTGTATTATACCTGCTAGATTATGAAACCATCCTATGTATCAAATTATATTTATCCAAATAGACTTTACGTGTATTCTAACATGTAACATTTCTTCCAGCTGCATATTGTGCATTATAACACGAAGTATGCAGACATCAATGTAGCAATGCAGGCTGCAGACGGTCTGGCTGTGCTGGGAATTCTCATAGAGGTAAGACACAGTGCACGCTTGTTGTGGTGATGTGAATGTATAGATGGTTTCTAGAGAGGTAGAACTAATTTATTTACATAATGCTGTCTGTGTGTTGTATCCCCTAACTACAAATCTAGCATAATACTTAAGCAAATGGCTATGGACGTATGCATCCTGCAAGCACATATACCCAATCTTGTATACAGTAGATGCAGGCAGCTAATGCTCACATGGCTCTAACTCTCCCCCAGGAAAGTCCTGCTACCTCCAGACGTAACTCATTTCACTCAGCAGTTCTCAGCTATCCCAAGGCAACATACAGACCATTCCTATGGTACAATGTTGGATAGATAACGTCACACTTTAGATTACTGCACCTAATCCCTCTCTGCTTTCCATCAGACTCCACTGCCTCTCCTCAGTCACTGCTATCTCCTCCTCCATTAATATTGCATCTGAGCACCCATTTCAGTACTTGTGTAATATCTGGGCGCCCGATTTTTTTTTCCATTGTATTACATAGCATTGCATGCAATATAGTGGCATACAATTCATGCGATTTTTCATTGTAAAGACCCGATTTTTTTAATTGTATAGTCACCCATGGGTGATTTCATACCCCCACTATCCAACTACGCATGGAGTTGATTTTATATAGTGTGGCGAGCCCGAAGCGTGGCGAGCGGACGCAGAATACATGTAAAGTAATCCGCGTCCCCTCGCTGCGCTCGCCACGCTTCGGGCTCAGTGGCTCGCTGCGCTCTCCACACTATATAAAATCAACTCCATGCGTAGTTGGATAGAGGGGGTATGAAATTACCAATGGGTGACTATACAATGAAAAATCGCATCGCATGCCTTAAGTAGTGGCATACGATGAAAAAATCGGGCGCCCAGATAATACACAAGTACCCCCATTTCAGTCTGCTTCTACTTCATAGCTGTATTTCCTGGCATCTGGGATCAAATGCTGGAATGTCATTTGTTTCCATCCATTACCAGATTTTCATACTAATCGGCCAATTGGCTGGTTGATTGGGCAGATGTTAAGGTGAATGTTCTTCTTTACACTACGCTCTCAGTCATTACATAGGAACATTACCTCCATTCACATATGTCATGATGATCCAAACATAGGCGCTATGGGCCTTACTCTGGTCCGCTTGCAGTTTTGCCGTCGTTCGCACATGGACCGATGTTTTGTTAGTGTGCATATGTCGGGTGTGTGCACCCATGGCGAACACTCCGTTTGCCAGGTGCACGCACCCAACACAGCGGGCAGGGGATGGAGAGGGGTGTTGCTATGCAGTTGCTTGGCCTCAATGCCTCTGCATGTCTGAGTATGGTCAGCCTTGCAGTCGCAGATGCACTTTCATCCACTGCGGTGACATCACAGTTTGAGCAATCCCAAATGCAGTGGTTTCCAAACTTGTGCCCAATTGAAGAGATTCACAACTAGTAGATCATTAAAGTCTTTCAACAGCAAGTGATTTCTTCAGATAAATACTTGATTTGCTGCTAATCACGGTGCCCTTGCACCAGGGACAAATATCAAATTGGTATGCCTCCTCCATTGGTGACATACTATTGATTTGCTGCTAAATATCAGACGTTACAAAGGACCAAACCTAAAAGGATGTCTGAAGCCCTTAAGTATGGCCAACTCTGCAGGAATACCTGATGCTCCTGTGTGAGTGATGCTGACTGACTTAAAGACTTAAGGTGCCTATACACGTTACAATTATTGTATACAGTATCACATCTCGGTTTTGCAATGAGATCTAGTACTGCACATACTTTTTGTACTAGATCTCATCGCAAAACCGAGATGTGATGAGATGCGATACTGTATCCAATATTGTATACAATAATTGTAACGTGTATGGGCACCTTTACTGTACTTCCCACTGGAAGATGGGATCTGTTGGTATCTGCAGTAGCTGTTACTGGGTAATTTCCTTGACTACCTTCGGGAGGCATCGAAATACTGCTGGCATACAGGTGACACTGATACCTGCTCCAACTATTCATCCCGCAGCTGATGTGACTTGTACTTACTTTCACCAAAATTGCAACAAAAATATATAAACAAATTGTCTACCCATAGCAGCAATTAAAGAATATTCACCTCAGAAAATTTGAGGACACTGAAGTTCCTGACATGCTATATGGTATAGAGGGGAAGGGGCTTCAACTTTCAGAGGCCAGTTGCAGCTCACATGTTCCACACATACATGAAAGAAATCCATTATTTAATGTACAGCGTGAACACAACTATGGTCCTGCTTTATAGAAAGAGTTGACTAAATGGTTTCCAAAATTTTCTACACTAAAAGCAATTTTAATTTTCCTGTTCTGCCTCTAACTATTACTGTATGTCTGTACCTCCTGGCTTTACACAAGCATGAAGTCTTTCTCCTAGAGGCTGTTCTGCTACCAGGAACTGAACCATATTCTGTGCTGTGCCCAGCAGTCGCTATTACAAAACTGATACATGTGGACATGGGACTGTCTTCATAGGATGAGAAAACGCATACATTCTCCAATCAATGAGAGTAGATTACTGTTGAGGCGTAATGGATGAGGAGCAGTTTACCTTCCAAAGCCCGTACTCTTGGTGTCTTATGTCTTGGCATGTGTTGATGGTGACTCGCTGGGCAGTTGTTTTATGCAGCCAGGAACAGTTTGAAATGCAGATAAATAAATATTAGATTTTGAGTCTGTTTGTCTGAATATCTGTTATGTGAACTAAGGATGTTTTCTCTCCAAAAAATGGTTTTATTGGCCAAGATTACTTCATTACAGTATTTAAAATGATCCTAGAGGAGATCATATTTTTGATGCTCAATTTAATCATGTATAGAGGAGACATGGCTTTCTCTGAATCAGAATGTGAAGGAGTGGTGTCCAGGCTTTCAGTGTGAGAAATGTGTACATGTTACAAGAGTCTTCATGGCCTGGTCTCCAATGTAAAATACCGCAAATCACAGCAGTAAGAAGCAGGGTACAGGGCCTAATGATGACTCAATTCACTGTGATCTATGTCATCAGGCCTCCTTACCCTCTACAGTGGGACATATGAGGATGGCTACTCTACTGGAAGTCCTATCGAGTCCCAAGTGCTGTATGGATGGCTGACTCTTTCCACCAATGACTGAAAAACATGTTTCTACAGTCTTTACAGGTTGTGGTTTTTTTTTTTTTTTTTACATTGCAGATTGGCTCTTTCAATCCTACATATGACCAAATCTTTTCTCATCTTAAAAATATCAAATACAAAGGTAAGTGTGTGTGTGTGCATGTCTCTCTAGGATGGCTTATTGTTACTAACTAATGTAATTGATACATAATATACTTTTTAGCATTTAAAATGCCCTGTAGTGACCATGATGTGGAAAAAGCTATTCCGTAGTGTGTATAATGCTGAACGCCATACCATCTGAGCGCTAAACATCATTGTGTTTGCATACAGCTGAAAATTGCAGTCATCCTTTTTATACAGGCATTCCCATCCTCAGGACACACTACTGTGCAGGTTTTAATGATTTACCCCCTGATACTATGCTGCACATTGATACCACTGCCATCAATATGGCCGCTACCACCGGCACCCATCTATGTCCTGATGACCCCTCTCCCCACCTGATTCATACACCTCAGCTGAGAATCGACTTCTGCAGCGCTGCCGGTCTTCCGGGCTTCCTCCTTCTGTGACCAGGGGGGCGGGGGGGGGTACTAATTACCCGGGCCCAGGCTTGCTGGAGGGGCCCCGCAGGGACCCTGGTCCGACCCATCTCTTCCACCTCTGTCCCTCCCGGGTAGCAACAGCAGCACACACTTCTACAGCATGTGCTGTGCTGACAGCAAGTTCAGCATGAGTGTCTCACTGACAGTGTGAGAGGTCATGCTGAGTCTGCTGTCGGCACAGCAAATGCTGTAGGGGTGCGCTTCTGCTGAGATTAGTTTTAAGTTTTCTTTCACCCTCCTCTAAACATTTTAAGGGCATGACCTAGGTGTGGGAGGTGCCCACTTAGGCCACACCACCAAAATTTTACCGGACCCAGCATTCCTCTCGACTGCCCTGTCTGTGCCCTCCCCCCCCCTCCCCCAGTGCTGCAAATTGAGCTGCTGCTTTGCAGCATGACTTTACTGCACTGGAGGTCACAGAAGCAGCAGGGAACACTGAAGACCGGCTGCCCTCTTAAGAGCACCGATCACCGGTCCCTGGGGAGGTATGGATTTTTTTCTAATTGATCTATTGTATACACTGATCAGCTGAAGTTGGCATTATTATCACAGGGCTCACTGAAATATATATATATATATATATTTTTATATTCTCTCATAATACATATGGGAAATGTTATCTGGTTACTAAAAAAAAACAAGCAAAAAAAAGAAGGCTTAAAGGGTTTGGATCAGTTTTTCATGAAAATTGCTTCAAAATCCCCTTAATGCATTCATTTTTCACATTATTTTAGTGAAAACAGTGTTAATAAATCCCATAGTGAGTCATGAGGACAGAAGCTAGGAATTCCTGCTCGGACAGCATTGCTAACCTCTAACCAAATTTACTGATATAGAGTAATTTCAACTATAATTAATGAGTTGTGAACTAACTAACTAAGGTTGGACTCTTCCTTGCGGACCACGTGGTAACTTGGCATGATGATTTACACATTAATAAAAAGTCAGTTGGAAACCCTTCAGTCCCATTCTACAAAATAAGAAAGTTTTGAATCCACAGATACAGAGCACTCCATAAGAAATGCTAAACCAAATATCAGAATGATCTGATTTTCACTGTGCTATGTAAATATTGCTAGTACACTTGATGACACAATCTGTCATTTTGTTAATTTCTCTATAGGTCAACAGGCTCAGATTCCAGGGTTTAATGTCCAGCATCTTGTTCCTAAGAGCTTAGATGAATATTATCGCTATGAAGGTTCTCTTACTACCCCACCATGCTATCCCAGCGTCTTATGGTCTGTTTTCAAGAATCCTGTTTTTATTTCAGAGGAGCAGGTAATGTGATTCCAACCACATGATTGTTTCCCATGTAATCATATACACTAGTGTTGCAAAATTGTGTTTAGCCCTAGAAATCTGGTTAAAGATGCCCACACATGATGCGTTTTGGGCTTGCAATGCGAGGTCCCGCGTGCATCACCTCACATAGTACAAAAAGTATGTGCTGCACATACTTTTTGGACTAGATTGCATTGCATCTAGTTAAAAATGCATGGTGCATATCCTACAGTGTAGGGGCAGCTTAATTGTGATTCTGATCTATTTTTTTGCTGATAGAAAAATCATCGGACACTTATGAATTAAATCTACATGTGCAAAACTATACCATGTGACTTCAATCGTAGTTCTGATTTGCACATGACTTATCAAAAAATAAAAGTTATCAAAAGTAACAGAATGGAGCCCCCCTTACCCACTCCAACCTACCAGAAATCCCCAACCAAGGCCCTTTATTCTGGTTCACTCTCAAAGGGAAACAGAGGGATAACAGTTCCTACAGATGGAACATTAGAGCTGCTCCTGGCAATAGAATCACCATCACCAAGACGCTCGCAAGCACCGTTCTGATGGAGCCCGTCGCTGCCTTGAAGCGGAGATGGGCAGGGAATTTGCTCCCCCCTGTGTGAAGAGGACGCATGAGCGTGTGACAAGGCTCCTGCACATGTCAACAGTCTGATTTATTCCAGCTGGAATAGTGATTATCCAAATAATGGACCTTATTCTGATCCATACACTCCGCTGCATGTTCGCACAGGGGAGCGATGGTTTGCGACTGCGCATACACATGTATGCGCATGTGCAGCTGCTTGGTGCGAGCGGGAACAGCTTATTGCTTGTTTGCACCTAGCAATGCAGGCTTGCATGCGGGCAGGGATATTCGCGGGGCGGGCGATTGTGAGGGCGCCGCATACATGACAAACGAAGCTGCAAAATTCTCAGCTTTGAGTGTCAACCAGAATAAGGTCCAATAGCTCAAGTATAATTGCCTAGACCAATGGTCGCCAACCTGTTGATCGCGAGCTACTGGTAGCACTCCGCGACAATCTGGGTAGCTTGACCACTGCTCAGCACCCCCGCCCGCACCTTTCCTCCGCCTGACCACCACTAGCAGCACTTCTTCACACAGTGACTGTCACCATGCCTGCACTGCCTGGCCCGGCCACCCTCCCCTCAGCGCTTTTATGCAAAGGAACGCAGGCTTCCCTGGCGGCCAGTGGTGCCATATTTGAAATGGCCACCGTGGGGGTGTGAGAGAAGCCTGAGCTCTGCTTTTCTCCAGTCACTAACCTGCGGTGGAGGTTAATCGCTGAGGGAAGTACTGTGATCCACGAATATCACCGGGTTCCCCGCAGCAGCTCATAGCTGCCTCTTCATCAGCAAATTAGCGCAAGCGCACAATTGAGAGATCCGAGATCAGAATGTCTCCACATATTGGTGCTCCATCCCCACAGGACAGATTTTCCTTATTCCCCTACACCTCTGTGAGTATTGCTCAGTTAACCTATGAGGGGGCATTATGAAGTGGTACTATGGGGCACATTATTTGAATGCAGGAATCATTCACTACAGGGGGCATCATATGTAAACTGCATCTTATATCATGTAACCCCCTGGCAATGAGCAATGCACCCCCTGGCAAAGGTAATTTTAAAATGAATTAAAAGCCTCACTGTGGTGCATTGCGGTGTGTGGCATATGGTGTCGGGGCATTGCGGTGTGTGGCATATGGTGTCGGGGCATTGCGGTGTGTGGCATATGGTGTCGGCATTTTTCTGTTAAATTATTTTTTTTTTTGAGCTCTTCAGGAGGGTTTATTTTGTCTCAAGTAGCTCATACCCTTTTAAAGTTGGACACTACTGGCCTAGACCTATACCGTCTCCACATGACGGCAATCCAACCCACCATACAGTAGATGACCGCGCATTACCATAGTCAAATCCAAAACAAACATACTAATTCCAGAATGAAGCCCCTGTGCCATGAACAGGAATATCCACTGTGCAATAGGTGTGGACCAGAGGAGGAACTACCATTGGGCCCTGGACAGACTATTTAAAGCAATGTCAGATGAATGGCCCAATGCAGAGTGCAGGGTGGACCCCACTGCCTGAGGGACCTGCCCTTTACCTTAAGGATACATGGCTGACCATTTCTGTGCCAGCTGATAAGAGTCCTGCCACATATCCGCATAGCCATATACTGCCTCTGGTTAATAAACACTCATACAGAGGCGTAGGGAGGGCTGTTCTGTTGGAGGGTGGCTCCAGGATCTGAGGAGGAGAAAAGGCGTGCCACCAGCCCCCTCTCCTCCCTTCCACTGTGCCAGCAGATGCTATCTGGGGAATCAGGGGTGCAGTGTATCTGTCCATATGCAGACAGAGACCCTGTAACCCTCCAGAAATGGCTGCCGCCTTTAAAGGAGACAGACGCTAGAAGTGGCCCTGCACCTCTAGGGTCTGCCCAGCACTACCCAGTAGTGCAGATTCTGCACTGTGGCCCTGCAACTCCTGGTCATGAGCATGTAACCCCCCCCCCCAGACAATGACCATGTAGATATGCAGGTACTGGTAGGGGCATTACTGTGAGTGGCATAATGTGAATTAAGGTGTGTGGAATGTGCATTACGGTTTGTGGAATAGGCATTCCAGTTTGTGATGCATAATGTTAGAGGTATTGCTATAAGAAGGAAAAATTACTGGGGGGAGGTGGGGCTCCAAAACATACTCTTGCTCCAGGCACCATATTACCTACTTACTCCTCTGCATAAATAGTTAGGGAGTAACCTCATCTGGATCATTTACACCAATCTGTTTAAACCAGAATCTCTGATGATCCAAAATGGTTTTAAGCGTCTAATACTTTTTTAAATGGGATGCAGTCAAAATCCCGACAACCATTGACCGACTGTCAAAATCCCGACATTTAAAATCCAGACAAGGTCAAAATACCGACCTATAGAATGTAGACAGGTGAAAAAGTCAACATGCCTTTCGGTCGACAGGTCGTGAGGTCCACATGGGGTTTTTTTCACTGATTTTTGACCCGACATGTGCCGACAGGCGGTATTTCATGCCCTACCATCCACTAGGGCGTGGTGGGAGAATATGTCTCTGGCAGAGTATTCCATATCATAACTTCCCTTACTGTAAAGAAAGCTTTTCTTTTCTGGGTTGGAAATGTCCTCACCTCTAACCTTAGGGGGTTATTACGTGTCCTGTGTACAGTCCTCTTGGTAAACAGATCACCCGAGTGGAGGAGGCCCAAACTATAGTTTTGCACCTGGGACCACCACTCACACATTCTGACAATGGTGGGGACCATAAAGATTTTAAGGCAGAAATGCACAAGTGTCAGTAAGCCCACATGGAGTAATGGCCCACATATATTTTCCTCTGCCTGCACTCCTTGGTCCCGCACGTGGGTTTACTGTATTTTATTAGTGTATCCTATATTCCGAAGCTATTTCGCTATGAAAGGTAATTGAACTCTGTACAGTACAGCAGGTTAATCTTGTTTGTAGCCTGTCGGTTTGACAAATAGTATGTCTTCTAGCTGTTCTCATTAGAGACGGCCTTGTACTACACCGAATGGAACAGTTCTGCACCCTTAGAGATGACTGATAACTACAGGCAACTGCAGAAGATCGGCAACAGGCTGGTTTCTGTGTCTTTCAGGGAAGGTATGTACGTCTGCTTTATGTAAATAAGAACTGTAGCAAACTGGGGTGCTCCAATAAACAATCTGTCTCTTGTAGGCATAGTTTTTGCAGTCGTATTGGCTTCTCTTCTTGGCGTCCTACTCATCACTGCAGTGACCTGTTGGTTGATTCGCAGAAGTAAACGGTAGGAGGTTCTGATTGGTCTGTCAAGGACAATGTTAAAGAATATGGGATGTGATTGTGATCAGGAATTTCAGGAGCAATGTGGGACAAAAAAAAAGTTTTAGCATTTCTATCTACAGTATGTATTATAACCTGTGATTATTGCAGTATCAGAGTCTGATTAAACTCTGCTTGTGCTGTAAATCCCTTTACTTACAAGTGGCCAAAACGACGATTTAAGTCACCCAGTGCAAAGCAGTACTTATTGTACAATATTGCTCAGCGTGCCCCAAATGCCATGAACTTCTCTTACATGCCCCCCCAGCAGCATGTACATGGTAGTAGAAAGGCAATACATCACTATATGCCCCTACATCCAATACATCACTATATGCCCCTATACGCGCAGTGCCGGTGTAAGGCAAAATGGGGGGAGTTGTGGGTGCCGATCACCAGGGGAGGGTGGGGGCCGGATGCGGTCAGACCCGCTGCTCACCAGCACCAGTTCCACTACATTGGTGAGTGAGGGCATGCTGGTGAGTATGACCTCACTTCATGCTGCCCTCTATTGGCCGGAACCCTAGGCAATTGCCTAAATTGCCTAGCGGTGGCGCCGGCCCTGTATACACTCCACTACATCACTACACTACATGCCCCTATACACTGTACTTAGACGCTGCCAGGCATTAGACTGCACATGCGCAGTCTAACGCCAAAATCTCATGTTGGGAGGTATGTTACTGCAGATTTGTCTCTCAAACGTTTTTTCCCCATTTCATCAATCCAACAAGCCTCCCCATATCATAATGCTCACTGCTGTGTCTCACCGGAGGGATGGTGTTCTTGAACTGATGTGCAGTGTTCAGCTAGCTTAGCTTAACAGTTTGAGTGGCGTGTGAAAATTGGCAAATCAAAATTTTTGTTCATCATAATGACCAGTAATGTTTAACTTTTATATATATATATATATATATATATATATATATATATATATATATATATATATATATATATATATATATATATATATATATATATATATATATAGGAAATCTTTTTTTTTTACACAACATTTTTATTTTATTTTAATTTATATAAAAAATGAGAGTGACTCTGGCATTTTTAGCATATATTTTGCACATCTGAGCTGATACAGTTAATCTAACTTTGAGGGGAAAGTTTCATCTTGCTCTCCTGTTCAATTTTCCTCCCCCTTGCTATGTTGGAAAACATTACACAAGATCCCATGTGTTTCCAAAGGTTCAGTATGATTGTATAATGACTGCTGGTAAAATGTCAGTCAATAAGCCACCCATTGACAAACAGTCAAAATACAGACATGGTCAATTGAACAGGTCATCATAATGAATGTCGATATATTTACCAACATACTCAAAATGCCAACGTGTTTCATTGGGTGTCTATGTTGACATGTAATCTAAGTGTACCACCTCCCCTCGCTTGACTTATTGCACTCGCCATGCTTTGGGCAATGTGCCTCGCTGCTTCCGGAACACTATTTTATATTCTCACTATGCCCACCAAGTTGGTCTAAACGAAATAAACATGAAAAACTTGTGTTGACCTTAAGCTTGTGTCGACCTTCTGTCCTTGTGGACCTACGGTATGTAGACCATTCTTCAGTGTTGACCCAGGGACCAGATACCCAGGTCCACTGGGATAGTAAAGTATGAACAAGTATGTTTTTTGGGCTAAAATTGCTACATGTCAGCTCCATGCTGACATGTAGGCATGTTAAATGTCGGCATTTCGACTATGTTGATCAATTGAACATGTCAGTATTTTTTACTTTCAATGGGTGTTGGTATAATGACCATCGGTAAATTTGACTGCTACCCATTTCCAATGTGTCATCTTGTAGACTAGTTTTGTCTTTGCCACCCTCTACTAAAATCTAATCAAATGGACGGTATCTTATTTATGCAATGAAAATGTTTTCAGGATTGCCTTTCTACTACAATAGTCTCAATTTCCGTATTGAAAACTCCCCAAACGGAGACAATTTTTGGGAAATGGTAACGGATTTGACCGATTATCTGAGTATTTTTGGAGACCTCTCCCAGATCAGTGTTTATTTTAACTGTTCAATAAAAACTATTTTTGGTGCAGGTGGACGGATATCAGTGAGGTCAAATCTGAAGGTCAATTGCTCCTGGGTTTATTGAGGTGAATCTTGGTGGAGGAGATAAATACTAAAGCATAACATTGTCGGATTACTGTATAGAAGTAGATCATTTTACAGTATTTTGTATTATGTGGTAACCATTCCCAAATCCTTTTATCTAGTGATGTAATAAATTTAAAATGTGGGAAAGTAGCTGAATCGTTTTCATCAATGCTGCCTGAGAAGAGAACTGTGTAGGTTTTGTATTTTTTAAACTGTAACATTGCACCTTTTGCAGGGCCAAGACTGTCAAGTACACTGCCGCTGTTCCCAAAGAGGAAATCACATCTAAAGTATAATAACCCCAGCTTCTAACAAGATCTTAATTGCATGGACCCTCAGTGCAGCACGTTCTACTCTGCACGGTGACAGATTATTTTGTTTTTAAATACATTTGTACTAGATCATTTTTAACTCTGAATCTTGACTCCAGGAACTGCAAAGTAGGAACAAGGGTATTTGGTACAGTATCTGGACTGATAATTGATTGACTCTAGGAAGCCAGACATAAGGTTGACCTCTATTGGTCAAAAGGTCGACATGAGTTAAAAATAAATTGAGCCGACAGGCGGTATTGCGTGCCCTAACTTCCACTACGGAGTGGATGGAGAATATAATAGTGTGCAGGGCGCAAGAAACAGCATAGCGAGTGGACGTGTTCTACTTAGACTGTGTCCATACCGACTTATGTTGACAAAGACACACAGAAAACATGAAAAACTAATGTCGACCTTTTGACCCTGTCCACCTATAGTGGTTGACCTTATCACTGTAGACCTAGACATTGTAGATCTAAAATGCAGTATCATAACTGTTTGTCTGCATTGTATGTAACACCAATGTTTGTTTTATTGACACGTTTGTTTTTTGTTAAACTTTTTTTTTTTTTAATGAATTACTTGAATAGGAAATTTTACATCTATTTATACTCTAATGTTGTTGCTAAATTCTTCTGTGAAATGCATCAATGGCTGATGGTTATTTTTGAAATCTGAAAATTGTTTTCATTCAATGTCTGGATATGAGGATTACCTAACTTTTACTACTAAAGTAATTGATGGGCTATTTGTCATTAAAGATACTTAAGATAAGGTGACCAATTTATACCCATCCTCCAGACCGCTCCATAATTGTCAGCCAATTTAGCATGGTATCATGTGTGTACACCTGCTTGAACAAACATGGGTTTTAGGTCATTCCTACAAGATTTTAGAAATGGTAACCGTATGACAAATGCCCCCAATTAAAATTGTTTTTTTTTTTTTTATTTAATTGTAGTTTTATTGCAGAAAATCACTAATTTTAGTTTGTGTTCATTTTTACTATTTGTTGAGCCGTAATGTGAAGGATTTGTTTCCTACAAATTCCTAGCCAAAGTTGTGTTGATATTCAATAAAAAAAAAAAATCCAGATGTGTATAGGGCAAATGTACTAATCCTTGGAGGGTGATAAAGTGGAGAGAAAGATATTGTACCAGCCAATCCGCTCCTGTTATTTTTCAAACAAAGCTTGTAAAATGTAGGCGCTGATTGGCTGGTACTTTTTCTAGTTTATAACTTTCCAAGGCTTAGTACATCTCCCAATATGTATTTCAAACCTTCATGTTTGGGGTTGTGGAGAGGTATAGCTTTCCCTGAAGGAAAATTACTCATCTGATGATGATGATGATGATGATGATTATTACCCAATTTATACCAGATTTGCCCTGAAGAGGACACGTTTCCATGATTGGTTTTTAAGTAGTACTGATTTCAATGGTGTAATTTACACTACTAGAGCTGTATATAGTCAGAAAATGCACTGACTTTTTCATACAGAATTGTTTTTACTTTTTTTACTTTTTTTTTTTTTATAATTCACATAACCAATTTTTATATTTTTTTTTTTCTCTTGTTCAGTACTGGATAATAGTACATGACCAGAACTTAAATCCCGGACACTGAACTTGGCGATTGTGTAAAGCCGTTAAACCTCTTGCAACGTTCCACTTTAAAACAAAAAAAATTCTTAGTGCTGATTTGGCCTACATAAAAAAACAAGCCTTACTTTAAATCTATAATCAGAGCGTCGTACAGGTCCTTTCCCGGGGGTTTCTGTTCCTGAACTACAAGTGTTCTACTTGTATACTGAGCCACCAGACTTTCCTGGTTGAATATTCCAATGGTGAATAATTGTCAATAACTTACCATTCAGAGCAGTATTGCATGAAATTACCTCAGTTATATATGTGCAATTCTGTTTTAGTATAATCTTGTTGGTTTGAAAGGGATTTTGTAAATGTACATTAAGTGTTATAATAAATATTTTTGTTGTAAAACAAAAATGTACTGGACTATTTAATTTTCATGTGATATGGAATGTTTATTACATGCCTTCTTTTTTTTAAAACTAGAATTAAGGCCCATACACACTGGGCGACTGAGCTGAAAGTCGCTCAAAACAGCATGTCTGAGCGGCTTTCAGCTCAAAACTGCCCAGTGTGTATGGCCCGGCGATGAGCACTCCCGCATCATTGCCGGGAAAGCGTTGAGGAGGGCTTTGCAATAGCGCTGCAACTGGTGTGGCCTTATGTATAGGCAGCACTACTAGTGTCAGCAACTGGGGTTTTATTTTTATAGTGGAGTAAGGCACCCAGCCTGAAGCCTGGTGAGTGAAGAAAGTCATGAGAGGGATGCGCTTCACTAATTTGGGGGTCCATGAGCGGGTATGCGCTACACTAATCGGGGGGTCCATGTGCTAAGGTGTCAACATTGACACACAAAAAAAAATTAAATTGAACTTATGATGTGTTGATGTTTTCTGTGACAACCTTTTGCTTATGACTACCTAATATACCACACCCAAAATAACCAAGTAGCAAAATGTATTTTGTACTTCTGATACTAGACAACTCTGAGAATACATAAAAGTGCTTATATTGTATCCCATAGTGCCAACCAAGGCAAATCCCACCGGCACCATATCATTATCACTATATTACATGTATGAAACTCTCTTAATACTTTTTTCATCCAGAGATAGGGGGCTCAAATATCTACCGCCATCCCCTGTACATACTTTCAGGGGACCATTTTGTGTTTTGTAGGAAGCCCCAGAAAACGGGCATTTTTAAGGTGAAAATCTGCAACTATCTAAATTGTGACAAGGAATCCCATATTCTGGATTGAAACAAAGTCTGGTTCTTTACCAGCATGACAGCTTGGATATTCTTAGCAATGCGGTTTCAGTTTACAGCAATGACCAGTTTTAGCGGGCAACCTACAGGCCTCACAATAAGGGTACTTCAGGGAATCCCTAACAGGATCTCTCCCCCCCCCCCCCAGCCTATGGCCCAGCCACTAAAAGGCATTGGAACCCTGACCCTCTGCTCTGGACAAGCATGTCACAGGTGTTAATTAGACTGTGATTCACAAACCTGGGCTAAATCTCATTAGCCCTGCTTCTGCTGTTGCTCTAAATCGGGCATGTCCAAACTCTGTCCCTCCAGCTGTTGTGAAACAGCAAAACTGGTGCAAGGCATGCTGGGATGTGCAATTAGGGAATACTGAAACTATGGCAAGGCATGCTGGGATGTGTAGTTTCACAAAAGCTGGATGGGCACAGTTTGGACATGCCTGCTCTAAATCCTGGACTGGATCTTTCACCTCATGTGGAGGTATGCTGTCCCTGCCACAAGATATATAGATCTATCTATATCTGATACCCCATTATCTGAATTTTTGCAACAAAAAGTTATTGTGACTTGATTACTATCATAAATAACTTCTTTACTGTCATAACCAGATGTGTAAATTTATTTTTTATAAATTATCCCTGCAATGCGTAACTTGCACTAATGGTGGTTCTAGATCCAGTTTCTGTATATTCAGCCATCTTTTATATTGTTGACTTAAGTACAGTTACATCAGTTAATCATACACAGTGTGTATATATAGCAAGGATACACTTAATTTGTACTGATGCATGCTACAGTACATTCTTCCGAATGCCTAATGTCTGATTGTAACCCATGGTGAGATAAGTCAAGCTTTGTAGTGAGCCAGATTTCCATCTGTGTATAGTTTCTTGCAGAAGGCTCACTTTGTTTTTGACTTGTTTGCAGTTGATTGGCCCATCCAGCATTGTCCATGTGTCGTTGTTTAAATCTGTAAACTCCGTATCTGACTTAATTTGTCCAAGACACTACTCGACTTTGCTTCTTGCAAGTGTGGTTTAAATGTCTGGCAGGCATCCAGAAATTAGCAGATGAGTTAATTTGTGGTGTTTTATGGCTTAATTGTAGAATACTAGAATTAAAGTGCCCAATTCTAAAGCGTAATGGAATATGCTGCGCTATATAAGAAACTATATTCTGGAAAGAATATTTTCCAGTTTACCAGTAACCGTGTACAGCATAGCTACTCTCCGGTGTATTACCATAGGCAGGCTTTCCTGGGACTGACAACATTTGACAAATTCCAAGTAGCTTTTTGTAGTTCCCAACGAAGTTGAATTAAAATAAATATTTGAACCAGTGACCAACGCTGTATAATGGTGGTTTCTAAACTCAGTCTGCAGCCTAATGTTGACATTATTGCCATGTTGGCCTTCCATATGTCGACATTTGAAATGCAAACACAATGTTCTATGTCAATGATAAATAAAATTCTTAATCGACTTTTGTCTCACCCTCCCCCTTGCTGGGGAAAGTCTTCCACTAGGACTGTGTTACTCCAGACAAAAGGTTCCCATTACTGCCTCATGGGATATATTATACATATAATAGGTTCCCAGTAAATACATCATTGTGCATGGCTGATTCCAAACAAAAGGATTTAAGAAATGACTGCCCTGTTACATGTTACAAAGACTTCTTTTGTTCTGAAAGAAATTTATAGAATGCAAAAATAGATTTGTATAAATTAATAGGAAGATTCTTATTGAGAAGAACCGCTCAGTGGAATAACTGCCAGACAGAAATCTTAAGTATATGTTATAGACCACCTGCCAGAAACACTTGATCACGTTAATAAACTTTTTTTGTTTCTGCACTAGTGGTCAAAGTTTCCTCCTTTTTTTTTTTCATCCATGCTGCAATTGGCATTGGAGGTCCTGTGCTCTGTGCCTGTATGGACTGGAATAATGCTCTGATCTTGGTGTTTATTGACTACTACTTTGCTTTTATTACTATTCTTTTATATACTGCAAATTACAATATATAGAGGCTTTAATAAAATATGTGGCAAGCGACATGACTGCAGGTTTTTGGGTTATAAAAGAACCTCTGTGTCAACATAGGTTTGAAAAGGTTTATTTCCATTTTAAGAAGCATATGTGACAGGGGGCAATTGTCTAGTAATCAATAAATCATCTGCAAATTACACTGCTTTCATATCGCTAACCTAGGACAGACCTGGGATATGCCTTTCCCACTAAGGCCAGTATTCAATGCCTCAGATTCGCCGTATTTCACAGAGAATCTGACAATTCGCCGGGGTAACGGCGAATTTTCTCTCATAAAAAACAATTTGCCCTATTCAATGGAGACAATTAGCTGAAAATGAACAGTTAATGTCTGGCGATTCGCCGTAATTTGCAGGTGGTTTTCAATGGGGTTTTTAGTGGAATTCGCCAAGAGTGTATTCAATGCTCAAATGGAGAACTGCTTTCTCCATTGATTTTCGCCATGATTTTCTATTTTGCATTCGACCTCTTTTTTTTGGTGAACTGTTATGTGTACTTGTAAAATACACTTGTAAAAAAAACAAAAAATTATGTTCACACCTGATGTTTTTTACAGGGTAAAATCTTTGCTTATATTTAAATCTCATGTTAGGAGCTGCAGATAAGGGGGCAGCAGAAGTCACATCCATTTTTTCCAGGAACTCTAAAAACATCGCAGGGACCGATGCTAGTATTGTATTGTTCTAGGCCACTGCCAACACTATACCACAAGTACTTTGTATGTCACAATACAAAATGTACGTATAAGAACCATTTCCAGACTTGCTCAGTAGAGCAAATGTGCTTTTAAAATGGTAGACTCACGGAGCTGGGTTACCCCTATGGCAAGGGATGTTGTGCAGCCTCCTTCCAATTGCCCAGGAACCCAGGGCACACACTGGTCTAGCAGCCGGGACCGCACGGTGACATTGGCAGGCAGCGCCGGTCTATAGCAGCCACTCCAGCATTAGGTCTGGTTAATAAGTGACCTTGAGGTTCTAGGCAGGAGGTCCTGAGATGCGCCTGAATTACACAGCAGGACAATAGCTACTGGGCACCGACTGCGGGTGACTGTGCCAGCTCCTGGGCTGGCACATCGCTGCAGGAGTGGGCACATCGTTATGCAACTGCAGGAGTGTGACCAGGCGGCTCATACATATGGAGACGGCTTCAGCAGCAGCAGCAGACTACCGGCTCTTTCAGCCCCAGCGTGGTGATAGCAGATGTCAGCGCTGGGAGTGCTGGAGGTCTGCTACTGCTACTGAACCCGTCCCTGTCCTCAGGCTGTGCGGGGGCTCCTGGCAGCACCAGCGTGCTCTCCCACCCTGACTCCGCTCAATCCCCTGCAGTGGCAGTGTAGCCGCAGCAGCAGCAGGGGAGAGAGCCGAGTGCCATTCTCCGCAGAGGGTAATTATTGCCGTCAGGGGGTGGAGAGCCCCTGACGCGTTGAATACAGTGGACGGGCGGCTGCTATTGAGTCTCCCAGCAAGGAGAATCACGGCGAAAGTGCAGCGACTCCTACAAAGGATTCGCTGCCGCCCGCGGCCATTGAATACTGGCCTAAATCGGGGTAACCCATTATACACAGGGCAACGTGTTCTTAATTTTGGTGTTTTCACACTGCACCTCAACCCCGGTTGGGCCGGCAATAATGCAGATGAAAAGTGCAATGTGGTATTAGTAATACCCCTTTTAGACATACTACCCAGGAATTTAGACTCCTAAAATCCCGGGTAGAGCCATTCAGACTAGAGATGTGCGGGCTCGGATTCCTCAGATCCGAGCCAGCACGGACCTCATCAATCCGGGCCCAGATACGAGCAGCGCTCGGCGCTTCCCGCCTGACTCGAATCCGGGCGCACGGGCAAAACGTCATCACCCGGCGTCGGATTCTCGCGAGATCACGGAACCCTTAAATTCCGCAACCTCGCGCCGCCATCTTCACTCCAATCTCGGAGAAGGGTAGGGAAGGGTGTGCTGCTGCTGTGTGTGGTCTCTGCTGGGGCCCGTGCTGCTGTGTACTGTGTCTCTGCTCAGTCAAGACATCACCATTGCAAGGATGACTGGTGCTGTGTTCTGTCTCTCCTTTGTGCTGGGGCCTGCCTCTGCTGAGTCTGCTCCTGTATATTCAGTCACAGTGTGATAGTCCACTGGTGCTGCTAGTGCCACTGCCTGTCCTGCACTGCCTAGTGTCTGCTGCAGTCTGCTCTCTGCTGTTGCCACTGGCTAGTGCCTACCAGTACCTGTTGCAGTATATAATTCCAGTGTGCTGTTGCCCCTGGCTACCAGTACCTATCACAGTATATAATTCCAGTGTGCTGTGGCCCCTGGCTACCAGTACCTATCACAGTATATAATTCCAGTTTGCTGTTGCCACTGGCAGTGGCTACCAGTATTTTATTTATTGCAGTATATAATTCTAGTCTGCTGTTGCCACTGGCTACCAGTATTTATCGCAGTATATAATTCCCGTCTGCTGTTGCCGCTGGCTACCAGTATTATTTATCACAGTATATAAATCCAGTCTGCTGTTTCCACTGGCTACCAGTATTTATCGCAGTATATAATTCCAGTCTGCTGTTGCCGCTGGCTACCAGTATTATTTATCACAGTATATAAAAATCCAGTCTGCTGTTTCCACTGGCTACCAGAATTTATCGCAGTATATAATTCCAGTCTGTTGCCACTGGCTACCAGTATTTATTGCAGTATATAATTCCAATCTGCTGTTTCCACTGGCTACCAGTACTATCAGTCCAGGGGTGCCCACATGTGTGCTGTATTTGTCCAGGGGTGCCCCCATGTGTCCTGTATCAGTCCTGGGGTGCCCGCATGTGTGCCGTATAATTCCAGGGGTGCCCCATGTGTCCCATATCAGACCAGGGGAGCTGCCCTTTTTTTTAATGAAAATAAAATTAAGGTGTTTTTTTTTTTTTTACTTCAAGGG
This sequence comes from Crinia signifera, assembly GCF_055691185.1. NCBI lineage: Eukaryota > Metazoa > Chordata > Amphibia > Anura > Myobatrachidae > Crinia > Crinia signifera. The sequence goes on from NC_139220.1 coordinate 204,215,594, forward strand.
CTGTTAAATGCGCTGTAGTCCAGGGGTGAGCCAAGAGTGCTGTATAATTCATGGGGTGTTGCTAAGTAAGGTGTGCTGCTCCCTTTTTTTTTTTTTTTTTAAAGATTCAATTTTTATTTGAGTTTTCGTATATAGAAAAAATAAAAAAGGGGGGGTACAGAATGAGGAAAGAGGGAGGGGGATGGGAGAGGGGGAAACACTTTTACATATATTCACGTCACATAATAAATCACAGAAAGGTTACATCATACACCTATGCATAATCAGAATTATTGGTATTGTCAGCATTTTCATTTGAGTTAGGGGATGTTTGGGATATTTGCCAGTTTATGGGCCATCCAGGCAGCCCATTTTGTTGTAGGTGGTTTAGAGGAATGTGCGTAGGCTGAGCCTTCTGTTTCAAATTTGAAGTGGCTTTGAACAGCCTCCTCAATAGTTAGAATTGTTGGGACCAGGGGAGTGCGCCAATGTCTTGCTAAGAACAATTTGGTTGAAATCAATACATGGCCCAGAACATAGTGAATATCCTTGGGGATACTGTCTGGGAACAGATGGAATAATGCTATTTTCGGGTGGGGAGGGATTGGAGTCCCCGAAATTTCAGATAGCAGGGTGAATACCCTGGACCACATATTTTTCAGTTTAGGGCATGACCAGAAGATGTGAAACAATGTACCCACGTTACCGCACTGTCTCCAACATGCATTGGAGGAGGATGGCCATATCGTATGGAGGAGGGCAGGAGTCATGTATTGTCTATGTATAAGTTTATAAAACTGTTCAATGTGTGATTGGCATTTAGATACGTGAAAACAGTTGTGGAAAGTAGTTTTCCATTCCTCATCAGTCATACAATTCCCTAGGTCCCGATCCCATTTGAGTTGGGAGCTAGATTTAATAGTATTCTGCGGATCCGTGAGCAAGTTGTACCACCATGAGATGGAACCCTTAGAATTGATTCTAGTAAGTCTGTGGGTTATGTTTTTTGGGATTGGTACTATCCTATGGGAGGTTGGGCCTGTGGTCTGCACCCAATGCCGTATTTGGAGGTATTTGTAAAATTCCTTGGGGTGGATTGAAAATTTCGATTGTATGTCGCTAAATGTGATCAGAGAGTTTTCTGCAAGGATAGTTCCTAGTGACGAGATGCCCTGGGAGGACCAAGAGTCAAGCGATAGATTCGGTATCAAGTGGGCTATTCCCTGCAGGGACAGATCGGGAGAGGGGAGTGAAATTTCTGGAATGGCTGACACTAGTGATAACCACGATTGTCTGGTAGATAGTAGTATTGAGGAGCGTGCAGTTGCTTTTGGGGTTTCTGAGGGAGGCAGCCATAGAATATCAGTTAGCGGTATCGGAGATGTGAGACCTTGCTCCAGCTGTGCCCAGGGTTTAATATCATCTTTTGCAAACCAGGCGTGTAGCGGAGCTAGAATGCATGCTACTTGGTAAGAGTATAGATCGGGAAATGATAAGCCCCCTTTTAATTTTGGTAGATACATTTTGCGTCTGGCTAGTCTAGGTCTCTTACCTCTCCAAACATATTTCGTTAATATCGTATTGAATTTAGCCAGCAGTTGTTTTGGGAGGAGAATAGGAATAGTCCTGAAAAGGTAGAGTAGCTTGGGGAGGAGAATCATTTTTAGGGCTGAGATACGACCTAACCATGAAGTTTCTAGGAGCATCCACTCATTTGTCATCTGGGAGAATTTATGCAGCAGAGGGAGGTAGTTTGTAGTAATTAAATCCGATACTATAGGAGGAATCTGTATTCCTAAATATTTTAGGCTGTCAGCCTGCCATGAGTAATCGTAGATTGTCTTTAATTCCGCTAGAGTGTTCATGGGTATTTTTATGGGTAGGGCCTCTGTTTTTGAGCTATTCAGTTTGTAGTATGACACTGAGGAGTAGGTTCTTAGGATCGCATGTAGTGCTGCTAGGGATGACTTGGGGTTGGTGATTGTAAGAAGGACGTCGTCCGCAAATAGGCATATCTTGTACGCACGGCCAAAAAGGTGTGGGCCTGTAATGTCGGGGGAGGATCTGATCGCCTCTGCCAAAGGTTCTATCGCTAAGACGAACATCAATGGGGACAGGGGACAACCTTGACGGGTGCCATTAGAGATCCCAAAGGTAGACGAGAGCATACCGTTTACAAAGACTCTGGCAGTAGGATTAGAGTAAAGGGCCATGATAGACGATAGGGCCCTATCTCTTATACCGAATTTCTGTAAAACAGCCCGTAAGTATCCCCAATGTAATCTGTCAAATGCCTTCTCTGCATCGAGCGACAGCAGTAATAATGGCTCCGATGATGCAGAGAAGGCATCCATGACATTGATAATCCTCCTAGTATTGTCCGGTGCTTGTCTCCCCATGACAAAGCCTACTTGGTCTTGGTTTACTAGGTGTGGGAGTAGGGGGTTAAGTCTATTCGCTATCAGCTTAGCGTAAATTTTGACGTCAGTGTTTAATAGGGCTATTGGGCGGTAATTGGTTAAAATCTTGGGATTTTTACCAGGTTTGGGGAATGCGACTATTCGGGCCTCTAACATTTCTGTAGGAAAGGATCCACAAGTCGATGCTACATTGAAAAGGGGGACTAAGAGAGGGGTTAGCTGGTCTCTGAATACTTTAAAGAATTTATTGGTATAGCCGTCTGGTCCTGGGGCCTTTTCAGTAGGTAGTTTATCAATTACTTTTTGGATCTCTTCAGCTGTCCATGGGCGCTCTAGGGTTTGTAAGGTTGGTTGGTCTAATGAGGGGATTTTGAGATGTTGCAAGAATGACTCTGACTCTATAGTGTCAGTTGTGGGTTGGGGGGTAGATGGGTCTTGTTGGAGGTTATATAGGGAGGAATAATATTCGGCAAAGGCGTTAGCTATATCAAGTGGGTCCGTGACTACGGTTCCCTTCAGGTTCGTGACATGTTTTGTGCGTTCCTTCGCTTGTTTCCCTCTTAATTTCCTGGCTAGAAGCCTGCCCGCTCTATCCCCTTGGGTGTAGAACTTTTGCTTTAGTTTAAATAAGTTTTTATGCACTTCGGTCATGGATAGAGTGTTCCATTCATCTCTTGTTTTAAGGAGTTCCCTATAAATAGTTCTATTGGAAGGGGATAATTTGAGTTTATGTTCTAAATCGGAAAGTCTAGATTCGATTTCCTTGCGTTTCTTAGTTAGTTTCTTACGGTGTTGTGCCGCTGCTTGGATAAAGGCTCCTCTGATCACTGCCTTTAGGGCGCACCAGTGCGTAGACAGGGATGTGTCAGTTGGTGAGTTTGTGTCTAGATACAGTAAGAGCGATTTGTTTACCAAGGATCTAGCGTCCGTGTCAGATAGGAGGTACTCACCAAGTCGCCACGGTCTGGGGGGCATTCTGGCCATGTTCAGGTCCCATTTAAGTAATAAGGCCGAGTGATCCGACCAGGGGACCGATATAATATCGGCCGCCCTGATCTGTTGGAGGGTTCTCGCATCTGACAGAGACAGATCTATCCTAGAAAATGTTCTATGGACTGGTGAGAAAAAGGTATAATCTTTACAGTTAGGATTCCTTGCTCTCCAAACATCATATAAACCAAACTCATAGAGGATGTGTTGGAATGTTTGAGACTGGTTCTTCGGCGTGGGTGCATTAATGGAATGGCGTGGTGTTGATTTATCCATGTTGGGATCCAGAACTAAATTAAAATCACCTAGTATTAGCAGTGAGCCTTTGTGGCATGATTGGAGGGTCAAGCAGAATTTCCTTATGAATGGGACTTGTCTTGTATTGGGAGCATAAACATTGGCGATTGTAATTAGGTTGTTATCTAGGTGGCCTATAACGATCATATAGCGGCCTTCTGGGTCTGAAATTTGTTTTTCCAGTGTGAAGTTGCACAAATGGGAGAAAAGAAGGGCCACTCCGGCTTTCTTCTTAGGGCCATTAGCTGTGAGGCAGGTCGGGAATTTGTTATTATGAAATTGTGGAGGAGCGGAGGCTAGAAAATGTGTCTCCTGGACTGCGACTACGTGAGCTTTAAGTTTGGCAAAGTGGGACAGTGCTAATTTCCGTTTGTTGGGGGAGTTGAGACCTTTTACGTTCAAGGATACTATTTTAAGCATTTTTCAGACTGTATATGTGGATATGAGATGGATCGTTTATTCTTAGTGAAAAGTTAGAACGTTTATAGGGTGCTGCTGAGCAATGACTGTTCTCGGGAGTTGGGAGTGTAATGTAACCTGAAGGGGGTATTGTGTTGGGGACGTGATTTAGTTCAAGTATAGTGTAATCATAGCAAGGGTAAGTGTCATTGATGGGGTAGTGGGTTGGTATCTGAGTCAAGTTGGGTGGGGTTTGGATATAGGAAGGGGGTATATAGGGACAGAAATAGAGGTAGAGATATAGGAACGTACACCATATAGGTGTTGAAGAGGGCCACCAAACTGGGTGGCACATTGGGGAATGGGGCCTCAGCTAGGGTCTAGACCAGGGGCCCCCAGTAGCTAACAATTAAAGGGAACTATGCCTTGTGTGGTTGCATGAACAACAATAACACAGTGAAACAACAGTTCAATATTAGAACGCAGGTTAATACTAAACAATAATGAAGATATATAAAGAATTATTATATTAACTAAAATAGAATCCCAGACCACTTCAGTTTCCAAGATGGAGATGTGATCTAAACGTGGCTAGGGAAAAATGGTGAGGTCTCCCTCACTTAGAGTTTGTTTGTCCGAGAGGGGGGCGCACGCGTCCAAAACATGAGCCGAGCAGGTATATAAGCTCAGCCAGCACTAGAGCCGCGTGCCCCCCCAAACGGAGCTCAAAAGAGAAAAAAAACAACAACAGGTACGAATGTATAACATCTCAAGAAAGGATCTTAAGCTATCAGTTATTATAATACCAAACAATCATATGTCGGGTACGTTACGTTCACGATGCATGGTTAGCGGAAGACCATTCCTGTGCAACCTTGTTGACAGAGAGCGGTGGTGAGGTTATATTCCAGTCCGTCAAGATCTTTACTCCAGCTTCAGGAGAGGTGATGACGGTAGTGGACTCATTGCGTCTGACGATCAGTTTGGTTGGGAAGCCCCAACGATATGGTATGTTCGCATTTCTGAGTGATCTGGTGACTGGGGCAAAAGATCTTCTCAATGCTAAGGTGGAAGCTGAGAGGTCCCCGAAGATCTGGATATCTCCGAGGATGGTGTCGGTGACATCTGTGGGTCTCGCTGCTCGGAGGACACGTTCCTTTATATGAAAATAGTGGAACCTCATCAGTGTGTCCCGTGGGGCTTCTTTTGGCGCGGTTTTGGCTTTCGGTACTCGGTGTATACGATCCAGTAGAAAGTCTGAAATATGGACCGTCGGTAAGAGCTTTGTGAACAGGTCCGTTACATATTCCACGAGGCCATCATTGGGGACAGATTCTGGTATGCCTCTAATTTTAATATTATTTCTTCGCGATCTGTCTTCCAGGTCGCCAAGTTTTGTACGGAGAGTGGTGTTCTCTTGCTGGAGTTCTTCACGCAGGACGATCAGTTCGTTGTGGGACCTCACCACCTCCTCCATTTTAGTTTCCAGTTGGTCGACACGTTGTCCCACTGCATCTATAGATTGTTGACAAGACTGGACAGCCGCCTTAAGTTCCTGTGAGAAGTCCGTCTTAAAGGAGTTCAGCAGTTGTTTCATGACTCCAATTGTTATGGGGTCGTTGTCTCCCATATTTGATAGAGGTGTGGAGGTCCCAGAGGCAGGATCGAAGGGAACACTGAGCGCAGATAGGGTTTTTTGGGGGGGGGGTGCGGTCGGGGTTTTATCCTTTATCCCTTGTACTGGGGATGGGGATTTGAAGAAACTGGGTTTCGGTGTTCCGGTCACATCTTTTTGGCGTTTTGCCGGCATTTTGGCGCTGGTAGATGCGTAGGTGAAAGGTGGTGGTGTTCCACTCTGTGACAGACGAGTTAGATAAGGCACAGCTCCCTTGAGTTGGTTATCTCATAGGTACATTTACTGTATGAACCAGTGATTGTTTGGTTGGGGCATCCGGTCCTCCCGTGCTTTAGGCATGTAGAGCAGGATTACATGTCTTTTTTTTTTTTTTTCTTTTTTTTTTTTGTGAGATCTGATCCCTTCTCCTGTGTGTATATATGGAGGCGGTAGGTCGGGAGGGCAGTGTGGTTGTCGATGGTACTAGTCTAGCTGTGAAGGGGTAGCAGCTGGTGGTTGTTGCCTTAGGGGTCTAGTTTGGATAGTCCTTAGGACTCGGGTGTTAGGAGGGTATAGTTAGGTCTTCCTCTCCCTGGTAGGGCACCGTTCTGGTTGGAGCTGAGGATTAGGAGAGGCAGAGTGTTGATGCTATATAGACAGCGGTGGGTACTCCGGGATGGAGGGGGGTACACTTCCAATCTTCTGTGATGTAGTAACGTACTGCAGTCAGTGTGGTCGTCACTGCTGTGCTGGAGCTGCGGTAGATGGGGAAAGCTTTGCTGGGTGGGCACCTGCAAAGTTGGTATATGGAGGAGCACCTGGGTCTCACCTGCCTCACCCCTGTCTCTGAGGGGCAAAGTGATGGGGCTGAAGGGCCGCCGCCGCTGTGCTCCTATACCACAGGGCTCTGTTCTCAGGGAGGTGTGGGGATAGGGCAGGGGTGAGTTTAGTCTGGAGATGAGGGTGGCAGAGGGGAGCCCAGGGGGGATGGCGTATGGGCTGGATGGCTGGGTTGCGTGAGCCTCTCGCTCGCTGCTCTTTTTTATAATTAAAAGAATACACATTTTTATTTTTACTGCAGGAATTTGTCTGCCGCATAATTCCATGCCTGCCGCCATGTGTGCCGTAACAGTCCAGGGGTGCCGCCATCTGTGCCGTATAATTCCATGTATTTCATTACATGGAATACTCACCAAACTTCAACCATCCTATAATCTCCCTGATACTCACAATTCTGTGCACATTGCCTCTTCCATTATTCACTCCCCTCTTCTAAGCACTCATGAGCTCTTTACTTACTTCTCGACTTGTACTTTCACATCCACTTCCCATCACCAATACAAAAAATCACAATCATCCACCTATATCTATCTCTCCTTTTTAATCTTATTAGCTGGTGACATATCACCAAACCCAGGCCCCAATAACCTGACCCATTCAGATTTAATGGCTTCTAAGCCTAGAAATTCAGCTAACCTCATAAATATCACATGCCTCCCACCACACACCAAACAACTTACATGTGCCCTATTGAATGCACGCTCTGTTTGCAATAAATTAACATCCATCCATGACCTCTTCATCTCCCACAACTTCAATCTGATGGCAGTTACAGAAACCTGGCTCACACAATTAGACACGGCATCACCTGCAGCACTGTCACATGGTGGTTTCCATTTCACTCACACCTCCAGGCCTGGTAACTGCAAAGGAGGTGGAGTTGGTATATTACTGTCACAAGCCTTCACATACTCCGTTCTACCACCAGTTCCTTCACTCACATTTACATCATTTGAAGTTCACTCTATTAGGGTTTTTTCCCCTTTCTCTCTGCGTGTTGCTGCTATATATCGCCCACCTGGGCTTCCCAAATCTCAATTTCTGGAAAATTTCTCTGCCTGCCCCATTTCTTATCCTCTGACATCTCCACTATCATCCTGGGTGACTTCAATATTGCTATTGACAGTCCACAATCTGTGCATGCATCCAAACTCCTCTCTCTAACCTCCTCTCTCGGCCTCTCCCAGTGGTCCGACGCCGCTACTCATGAGGAAGGTCACTGCCTGGACCTTGTTTTCACCAGGCTATGCTCAGTCTCTGATTTTACTAACACTCCCTTCCCTCTCTCTGATCACAATCTCATAACCCTCTCGCTCTCCTCCATTACCCCAAGCTCACTGACACTGAAATCATGCATGCCTACTCTAACCCGCAGAAATACTAAAGCTATAAATTTTCCACAACTTACCACCTCCCTGCAACAACAGCTCTCACTAATTTCTACACTTACCTCTCCTGACTCTGCTGTTTCCCACCTCTACCAGACTCTTGAAACAGCCCTTGATGAAGTGGCTCCAGCTACCCACTATACCCCACGTAGGCTTAGATGCCAACCATGGCAATCCAAAGCAACAAGACAACTACGAAATCAGTCACGTAAATTAGAACGCCAATGGCGTAAATCTCGTAATATGACTGATTTCCTCACATATAAGACTAGCTACTACTCCTACTGCAATGCTTTGGACACTGCCAAACAAACATACTACCAATCTCTCATCTCTTCTCATGCCACCAACCCTAAGCGACTTTTTAACACCTTCAAGTCTCTTCTGTACCCTCCCCCTCCTCCCCCACCGGCTACCATCAGTGCACAAGAACTTGCCTCCTACTTTAAGGACAAGATTGATAACATCCGAGATGAAATGGTATGCTCTTCTACTACCTCTAACCCGCTCTCTTCCCTACCTGAACCCTCTGGCACTTTCTCTTCATTTGAACCCACAAATGAAAAGGAAGTATCTGCACTCTTCTTATCCTCCTACTCTACTACCTCTCCTCTTGATCCTATACCTGCACAAGTTATAAAAAATCTATCTCCTGTGCTTATTCCAACCTTAACTAACATCTGCAATCTCTCTCTTGCTACTGGTACTTTTCCATCTCTGCTCAAACATGCAGTGATTACTCCTATTCTAAAAAAACAGAATTCTGACCCTAACTCTCTCTCTAACTATCGTCCTATCTCTCAGCTCCCATGCCTCTCTAAGCTACTGGAGAGACTTGTCTACTCTCGCATCACAAACTTTCTTAACTCTCACACCCTATTAGACCCGCTTCAGTCAGGCTTCTGCTCTCAACACTCCACTGAGACAGCACTGACTAAAGTGGTGAATGATCTGGTAACTGCTAAGGCTAAAGGTCATTACTCACTACTTATTCTTCTAGATCTATCTGCTGCATTTGACACTGTGGATCACACTCTTCTTGTAGAAACACTACACTCCCTAGGTCTTAATGATACAGCCCTTTCCTGGTTCACATCTTACCTATCTGATCGCTCTTTCAGCGTTCGCTTCTCTGACTCTACTTCCTCTTCACTACCTCTGTCAGTCGGAGTTCCGCAAGGCTCAGTCTTAGGTCCTCTGCTGTTCTCCATCTATACTTCCTCTCTTGGCAAACTAATAAGCTCTTTCGGATTTCAGTATCACTTATATGCGGATGATACTCAAATCTATCTATCAACCCCAGACTTGTCACCAGTGGTTTTGGGCCGAGTTTCAGAATGTCTCTCTGCCATCTCATCTTGGATGTCTTCCCGCCAACTCAAACTCAATATTTCAAAAACAGAATTACTTATATTCTCGCCAACTAAGAACAGTTACCATCCTGATATCTCCATCACTGTTGACAACTCGACCATCTACCCTACCCCACAAGCTTGTTGCTTAGGGGTCATCCTCGACTCTGACCTGTCCTTTCTTCCCCACATTCAATCTGTCTCCAAATCATGTTACATGCATCTAAAGAACATATCCAAAATACGACCGTATCTCACACAAGACACTACTAAATCTCTTATACATGCACTCATTATATCCCGCATTGATTATTGCAATAGTCTCCTGACTGGTCTTCCCAAGAACAGACTCTCACCACTACAATCCATTTTAAATGCTGCTGCTAGGCTGATCTTCCTTGCAAGACGCTCATCATCTGCTGATCCGCTCTGCCAGTCCCTCCATTGGTTACCTTTATCTTACCGTATTCAATACAAAACACTTCTACTAACTTATAAAGCTATTAACCATACTGCACCAGCATATATCTCTCTACTTATCACAAAATATCTCCCATCTCGACCACTCCGCTCTGCACAAGATCTGCGTCTCTCTTCTGCACGGATCACCAGCTCCCATTCACTATTACAGGACTTTCATCGGGCTGCTCCCATCCTATGGAATGCCCTTCCACGCACAATAAGACTCTCCAATAGCCTCCAAACATTCAAGCGTTCCCTGAAAACTCACCTCTTCAGGCAAGCCTATAATGTTTAAGTTCTACATGCATAACCCTCTGAGGCACTTATGTATTATATAGCTACCCTTCTGGACTTGTAACTTGGTGGGACTGCTATGGTATTACTGGTGCCTGTCCTTGTGTTTCCCCCTATATCCCTATAGATTGTAAGCTTGCAGCAGGGCCCTCCTACCTCCAAGTCTGTATGTTGTTACCCAGTTTGTTTTATCACTGTCTACTATTGTAAAGCGCAACGGAATCTGCTGCGCTATATAAGAACCTGTAAATAAATAATAAATAAATGTGTGCTGTATCAGGTCAGGGGTGCCACCATCTGTGCCGTATAATTCCTGGGGTAAGCCAAGTCTGCCGTATAATTCATGGGGTGCTGCCAAGTGTGCTGTATTAGTCCAGGGGTGATGCTAAGCGTGCCATATCAGTCCAGGGGTGATGCTAGGTGTGCCGTATCAGACTAGGGGGGATGCTAAGTGTGCCATATCAGTCCAGGGGTGATGCTAAATGTGCCGTATCAGTCCAGGGGTGATGCTACCTGTGCCATATCAGTCCAGGGGTGATGCTAGGTGTGCCGTATCAGACTAGGGGGGATGCTAAGTGTGCCATATCAGTCCAGGGGTGATGCTACCTGTGCCATATCAGTCCAGGGGTGATGCTAGGTGTGCCGTATCAGACTAGAGGGGATGCTAAGTGTGCCATATCAGTCTAGTGTTTGTGCCGCACACTTGTGTGGCTTATCATAGTTATCCAGCTACCTCGGTGCAACCTTTTGCCCTAAAAACAATATTGTAAGGTGTGAGCTGTTCAGAATAGACTGTAAAATGAGTGGAAATTAATGTTATTGAGGTTAATATAGCGTAGGAGCAAAAAAACAACAAAATTCTGCGATTTTAGCAGTTTTTATGCTTTTTTAACAAAATAATCAGAACCCAAAACCCAAGAAATCCAAACACAAAACAATTAGGAGGTGTTTTGGCAAAACCCATTAGAACCCAAAACCTCAAGGTAATCAGAACCCAAAACCCGAAAAGTGGCCGGTGCACATCTCTAATTCAGACATACGCCAGTCCCGGGATTGTGCGCATGCACGTGAAAAATCCCGTACGTGAAAAATGTTGCTGTATGTCTGAAAGGGGTATGACCATATTTATGCTGGTACATTGGTGTGTCTGAGGGAGAATGGAATATTCCCAGAAAACCATTGTCCATCCATTTCTGATAATAGCATCAGCCACCAGTTTCCTATGAGGGTGGAGAAGTGGTCAGCTTTACTTAGCCATTACACAGCTTGGTCTTGATAGGATAACATTATGTCCAGGTGGCTTTACCCCATAGTAGCCTGTGTGTTGATATATTGGTTGATATGGCTAAGGTCCACAGGGTTGGAAGGTAAGTACAGTATGGCAGAAAAAAGTTCAGTGTATATATTTTGTTAAAGCTTTAGAATGGTTGTGCTGGTTTCACTAGTGCATCTGTCATCTTCTGCTCATAACATTGATTTACCCATTTACTGTAAAAAGTGTCCTACAAAAAATAATTCCTCCTGAGCAATATCCAACGTGGCTCTGTGGTGTAGACCGGATCATAGGTTTCTCCACAGTCCTGCAGGCTACCACACATCATGCTTATTATAGAAATACAGTTATGTATTTAAATACATAAACTGAACCACTGAGACTTCTTCATCTAAGTAAACGTGCTTAGGTTAGATCTGCAGACAGACTATGAGCAGAGCGTGTGAGACGTGACTGAACCACCCACTCTGGTAGCAGACACCACGCTGCCTTCCAGCAGCTACACTGGATTAATCAGTGTAATATTTGGTATGTCTCTTCTGAATGTACCCTGGGGAACAGCTAGAGCTGCTGACTGCTTATTCATTAATTTTAATACTGCTTTGTAAATGCATGTTTGTTACCTTATACAAAACCCCTGATGATTATTATAATATTATTATTAGATGGACAATATTGAGAGAAAGAACAGCTGTGGGTGTGGGTTCAGGATTCTGTAGGCCGGACCACATTTGGCTGCTATACCCCCGGCCAGGCCGCCGCTTCCCCCCCTGGGCCACCTGGCTGAGCTGCCCACAGAAAATATGGCCATGGCCGGCCGTGGCTTTGACCAGTTTGAAGATGGCCTCGTCCGCCCGCTGGTTGTTTATGGTTGACGTCCCGTGCAATTGCATGGCTCCTCCCCCTGTAGAAATGGCACAGCCTGTAGTTTAGGGAAGTTACGGTTATGCCATCAGGTTGTCGCTGTCAATCTTCTGACCTTTAGCAACCCAAATATCATATCACTATATATATATATATATATATATCCATATGTGTTCCCTATTTACATTATTAATTTACCAAAGACATTGGGTCTATGTAATAAGTCTTGGAGAGAGATAAAGTGGATGGAGATAAAATGCTAGCCACACAGTTCCTGTTATTTTTGAAACCCAGCCTGAAACATGGCTGTTAGGAGCTGATGGCTAGTAAATTATTGTTTGAAACCTTTCTGGGCTTAATAGGTTATAGGCGAGTGCGTATCCTAAGGAAAACAAGAACACCCAGTGGCTCTCCTGTATGAATTTTGGACTGTGCTGCACACATTCTGCCATAAATCCCATTTGAGCTGAATCCCTGATGGTGTATCAGGGGCAGCTTACGAATGGGCCCAAATGCAGTGTCCAGGAGTCAGGAAGACTGGGGAGGTGAGATTCTTGAGAGCATAGAAGCCTGCACAAGGCCAAAACAGCCAGGTAGTTGTACTTGGAAAAGTGTCAGCAGAAGACTGCAGTGGTTTGGGTACTGGGGAGCAGGTGCTTTATAATATTATGCCTAAAGGAGTCATAGTAACATAGTAATTAAGGCTGAAAAAAGACGTTAGTCCATCAACCTATCTAACTTGTAATTACTGACTTGAGTAAAGGTGCGTACACACGTACAGATTTTCTGTCTGATCTATCTGGTGGGAACAAAAACCTGGAAATGTATGGTAGCAAATGACAATAAAAAAACTGTTCCCAAATGCTTGAAAACAGACAGTGATCAGGCAGACAAATAGTTTAAATCATTATTCTATAACAAATTTATCAAAGCATATATTTTTTCTGTTTTCATGCATTTGGGTGGAAATTTTTGATTGTGAATTGCTCCCATACATTTCCAGGTTTTTGTTCCCACCAGGTAGATCAGACAGAAAAATCTGTAAGAGTGTACGCACCTAAAGCCATATCTATAGGTTTCCCTTAGTGGGCAAAAATGTATCTAGTTTTGATTTAAATTCATTAACAGTAGTTGCTGTAACCACCCCCACCGGCAATGAGTTTCAGAATTGTACTGCTCTAATTGTGAAGAATCCTCTTCTTAATTCAGTACAGATCAGTAATTCCACCCCTGGCATGGTGAATGTATTTTTGTCAAACATGACTTCATTGGACGTCTGTGGTCAGTTCTCAAATCAGTAGAGGAGCTCTGCACTGTGGCAGATCATGATATTTGCAGTATGAATGTGCAGCCAACAAATCTGCATAACTCAAACAAACATGGACCAAAAAAAAAAGGGATATGGTGGGTAACGTGCTATGGTGGGAGATAAGATCTTGAACTTTATCTAACACCCAGATCAGGGAAAAACACAATGTATTGTTGATCTGCATCATGAACACATTACCACAAGATGGTGCTAGCATACAGTTCCTGAAACTTGTATTTGGCATAATAAAGTCTTTATGCCAAAAAACACCAAACATTAATTTTCTTTCTTTTTCTGACACACCAAGGCTTCTGGGATAAATGGTCGACAGTGATCTTGGACACAAACTGAGCAACATGGTTAGGAGGCGGAGACAAGCTGGCCTTATACACAGCAGAGTTATGATAAGGGGCCCCAGCAAAGCCCAAAAGGTTTCAGGATGAGCCTCTAAGGGTCCTATAAGCAAAAAAAAGTGCATAAGGCACAGAAGATAGAAATCCTCTTATTGTAATATTGCTAATTTAAATATACCTTTTAATACGACTTAAGTTTAAGATAATTTGAGGCAAACAAACAACAAATACTTTATACAAACACAAGCTCCGAGTATTCAGGCGAAAAATAGGGAATCAAAATCTCCTTTATGGCTGTTTCACACGCTCCGGCTCCTGCCGGGCAGCGAAACCCCGCACGGCCAAATGCTGTGCCGCACACAGTAGTGACAAATGGACACGATTATGTCCATTCACATGCGACGGCCACGACCTGGCCCGGCCGCCCGGTTGCAGACAGATCCCACCCCTGGAAGGGACGGCTGCCGGGCTGTGGCCATCCCCACCATTTTAAACTTCCTTGTGCGGCACGACTTCTCGGCCATGCGGGATTTCACCACCCCGGCAGGAGCCCGAAGCGTGTGAAATAGGCATTACCCTCTGAGTACTAGTGGGGAGAAGGTTCAAATACCTTCAATGTAGAAAAGCAGTATTTCCCTCAGCGGACTGATAGCAGATAAATAGATTAATTTATGGTGAATTCCAAGATGAAAGTATAGATAAAACAGGGAGATCCATTTGTTTCTGCTTTTTGTGCAATACCGCGCTGGCTTAGTATTGTACACAGTATTCCCTAGAGGACACTCTCCTAGGTACTGGAAGGACCTTACACTTTTCAGCTTCAAAATGCAGATAAAATGCTGGCAACCCAGTGAAGTTTGACCATGCTGCCTTTTATTAGCACAAATGAGAGAACAGATGGGATACAGGGTACTTCTTCATTTCCACACTTAAATACCAGTATACCTGATAAGTGCGTACACAAAATCACGGGAAATATGGTCGCTGAGCGACCATATTGCCCGCAATGGGAGTGTGCACCGGCGATATATCGCCGGGTGCACGCTCCCGTTTTTACCCCTGTAGTGATCGCTGGTCGCAGGAACATGCTCCTGCGACCAGCTGATTACCACTGCCGGGCTCCCCCCGGCAGTTTCTTTTTCATCAGCGACCATCTCTGGTCGCTGATGAAAAGGAGAAACTGAGCAATATATTGCTCAGCCATATATGGCTGAGCAATATATCTCCCCCGTGTGTACACAGCATTACTGTTTAAGCATTGCAGAGAATTCAAATTATACTAGTGTGTCGAATGAGAGAGTACAGAAATGGATACAAGAAAACAAAAATCAGGGGTATGCCATCACAACCTTCTGCTTTTCATGGTCATCCACTTATCAGACCACAAATGAGAGAGAATTGTGGGGCATAAAGTCCCTGGGAAACAGAGCAGAAGTTAATCACCGATATTAAATATGCAAATTAGCCATTTATTATAAGATAACATTTATGGGAGGAGACAATCATATGCATAAATATAGGCAAACATCAAATGTCAGGTTGTTTTTTTTTAGCATCAAATATATGATTCTATTTTGTCTCTGGCTGCTGTATAAATAAGTCTGATCCACTCCACATTAATCAAGCATGTAACAAAGATCTTTTTAAGTTCAATTGAACAGGAAGTGAGAAAAGCTGCAGCACTCTATACACAAAGTACTCCAATTATGACAAAGCTAATTGAGGTACTGAAAATATATACTAGTAACAGTACCAGTGATATCTGCAGTGTTGTGTAGATAAATGTTACTTGCGTGTCCCAGCAGGAGAGCCAGTAGGTTAACTGTCATCAGAGGCGTAGGGAGGGCAGGCATGAGCTCCGGGCACGAGACATCAAAGCCATGCAGCCCGCTCTCTGCTCTGCCAGGCTTCACTGAGCCCGGTCCACCGATATTAACTCTGCCGGTGGACCATTAGCCAATAGGCGCTTGCGGTCCAACAGCCAATCAGAAGCAGCATTTCAGACTTAAGTGAAAATAGCTGCGGACAGGGTGGGCAGCTCAGCCGGGCAGAGCAGGGAGCGGGTGGGCGGGAGTCCCCCTTGGCAACGAGCAATAATAGTCCCCCTAGTCAACGAGCAACAATATTCCCCCTTGGCAACGAGCTATTTCAGCCCCCCTGGTCATTAAGCATGATGCCCCGGCAGCAAGCATGAAGTTCCTAGCAATGAGCATGTAGGTAAGTGGCACTTATGTGTCAGATGTGTAATGGGCATTAAGGTTTGTTATATAGGGCGGTATTCAATGAGGCTGATTCGCCATGTTTTTATGGCGATTTTGTGCTGTAAGGCGAATTTTCCGCCATGATTCACTGAGTAGCAATCACTATCTTTTTATGGTGAAGTGGAATGTGAACTTTTAAAATAAAGGGTTTTGTTTTTTAACTTTGGTGTCAAAAAATCAGGAATTTTATTCTGAGGAGGGGCATGCTATTTTTATTCATGTGCTGTAAGCACATGAATATATATTTAATTTTATTTTTTACACAGACCAGCCAGCAGGGGGCCGGAGCCGAGCCGCTCATTTGATATTCAAATATTCACTGCACCTGACAATGCATGATCGGGTGTTGTGAATATACCCGGTCCCCTGCTGGCACCCCCGGGGGGCAGCCTGTGCTGCCTGGCACCCGGGGAGCCCACCTCCCCCCCACAAACGTTCTGGGGCAGGCAGGGAGACTTCCATCTCCCTGCCTGCCACCGTCCTCAGGCAGGAGTTCAATTTCGCCGGTCAGAGGCAGCGAGCCCCTGACTCGTTGAATACTGGAGCCGGCGAGGCTCCGGAACACGGCGGGCAGTGGCGAATGTGCAGCGAATCCTAAACAGGATTCGCTGCACGTCGTCAGTATTCTCATCTGCGGGACCACCTGGTCCCGGCTCCCGACTCCTGCCCTCCCCCTCCTTACCCCATTGCCGCCGGCGCTTCTGCCTCTAACCCGACACGCAGATCTGTGTCGGGTGACGGGCGGTCCCCGGCTCCGGCTGCAGAGCTAATATAATAAGAGACTCGGAAAATGGCTGCCCCCATAATGCTGTATGTGTCGGGTTAGAGGCAGAAGCACTGGCGGCAATGGGGACGGGTGAGGAGGGGGTTAATATTTCGGGGGGGCACCCGAAATGTCCGGCGGGAGGGCGCAAAAAAAGTAGTTACGCCTCTGAGTACACAGTCAGTCATCTGTACAGCTGAGTTCAAAGCGGATTTTGTCAGATCTCCCCTGCTGCCGCTAGAGAAGACACATGAGGTCACATCTCCTACCCCTAATTACCCATCACTAGGTCTGGTCCTTATGTTGAAGCTAGGGGAGGAAGAGGTAGGTGAACTCTGGAAAATAATGGAGGGTTGGGGACCCAGGTGGAAGACAGTCGAGGTGGGCAAGGCAGAGAGCTTGCCTGAAAAGTTCTTAGCTTCACCAGGTTGGTTGAAGCAAAGGAGGGGGAGGGGAGTGTGGCAAGGAACAGCAAAGTTCCACATGAGGTTAATGTGGAACAGACATCTCAATCAGTAGAGCAGCAGAACTGATTAGATCCAGACCAGTTTTTTCTTTAATATCTGATGCAAATCATTGTTTGGCTAATTAACATCACCTGCAGTTTGCTGTTAAATATCTGTTCAGGGCAGAGGGTCAGGGTTCCCAACACCAGTTAGTTTTTAGGCAATAGGCTTAAGGTATGGGAACTATGCCTGCAATCTCTGGCTTGTTGTACCTACTTGTGAAGTCTGTGTAACCCAACGCATTTCATCTAGACAGACTTCATCAGGGGAGAAGTATTGAAATCTTTACATATAAATTGATTTCCAGGACTTTTCTGGTGAAATTTTAAAGAACTTTTTTTCTTTTAGGAAATGGAAGTTTCCTTAATCCTAGCTTCCGCTTAGTTCTCAATATATATACTGGTAATTTAGGTGCTAGTGACAAATATAAAAAAACTGTGTCTATCACGCCCTTCCCTGTTGTGCTGTTTACCATTACCGAAAATAAAGATGAATATCTGTGCATCCAGAATTGGGAACGGCAATAAAGGGTCTCTAGAACCTCTGTCTCCTACAGGGAAGGCTAGCAGATTCTACTATCAGATTCACCGGAAAAGTCCTGGAAATCAAATTACATGGAAAGATTTTAATACTGTTCCCCTGATAAAGTCTGTCTAGACAAAATCTGTTGGGCCGTTTCTATATTGCTGTTTTGCCTGTGACAACTCACTGAAGGATCTAATAAACAAATATTGGACGAATTTCTCTCTTCGCTTCACTGAAACTTGGATCACTATCTATCTATAGACATTATATATAACTTATAGGCTCCGTACTACAATTGGGTAAAAATATACATGATATATTTACATACACACACAGAGTACAGGACCACCAGAGGTGGGGTCATGCAAGGACCCTTGGAGCAGTCCTGTATGGTTGTAAGATGTTGCACCTGCTCTCTAGACAGGTTCCAGTGATTTCCAACCAGATCCTGCATGCGGAATCCTCTGGCTCTGGGCCTGGTGCTATACCACGTGCTAATTTGCGGTGGATGCTACCAACTACTATATTTTCAATGCAGATGTGTGGATAAGCGTCAGCACTCTATTCTCCATTGCTTTATGATGGACATGTCCACTGGTTTAGAAAAGTATTAAAAAAAAAGGTGTTTCTGCGCTAGTAGTGGGAGCGGCTCTGTTGTTTTTAGTGGATAAGGATATGTATAGAAAGGGAGAGCTTGTATGGTTTATAATTTTATTTTTATCATTTAAAAACATGGTGACTGCTGAAGACTGGTACCTGTAATAATCATCTGCCTTTATGTGAATAATTTGCTTTTATCAGCTTTTTTTGATTGATTGAGGGTACGCAGGCTGAAGGTCCGTTTGAGGTTTCTGGTACGCTAAGCTGTCTCTAACAAACCAGTTTGCACACTGCTGATGACTGGAAGCAGTGAGCACACGCAGCCGGACTTCCGGTTACACAGACAGGAAGAAGAGATCAGCACGCCGACGCACAGCAACATACTGCATTTCTAGTCAATTTTGCATGGACACAAAGGCCAGTATTCAATTAGCACTCAAAGAAAAAGTCAATTGCAGGAAGCAATTGTCCAGAAAAAGGGGACACACTTTTCTCAATTTATGTAATTATTATAAGTGATTAAAACATTTAATTCTATTCTCATTAAAATATAGGGACTAAATATATACCTAAAAGTCTTTTTGTGCTTGCTAACAACTTTTTTATTAATTACTTTTTGGGCTATTCAATTTAGATGCCTGTAAAAAAATACAAATAAAAAACCACACATTTTCGCCTGAATACACACAGATTCAGGGGATTTTGATACACACGCTGGATGCAGGTGAACTAAAATCCCACACAAGCTATGGTTCGCACTTACTTATCGAGACTATTTTAATTGGCCACTGGCGACAATTACCCTGATCAAAGATCAGGGTTACCGTAATTAAATACCAGCCAAGTGACCCCCACCAGCTGACTATCATAGTTTTGGACACAAGCGATCCACACCACACTGTTTCTGCATTCAATTTTTATCCTGCAGCTCCTGGAAATTTGGGACACATTGGCTAAAACCCTACTTTGCCTCATCCACAGAACTGTATCCTGCATTTATCTGCTGGAGTGGTTTTAAATGAAATCCTTTATTTTTACATCCTTCCCTTTCTCTGTGACAGGTTATTTAATTGTACAAGTTTAAAAGATGCGCGGTTTCACACTTGTGTCCATTGATTTAGCATCTGTTTCACTATGTTTTTTACTTTGCTGAATTTACTTGCATACAGTAAGAAATAAGAGTCTGATTTTACTATTGAGGTCGTCATGCTGCCACCTAGTGGCAATTTTCTTTTTCTAATTTACGAGCTTTTGACTTTTGTTAAATGTGTTCACTAACTAAACATGGTTTCCTCCAGTGCTCATTCTGGAACTGCATTGGAAGGAGAAAGTTGATTAATAACATTTCCTCACACAACCCAAATTACACCAAAAATTAGCAGTCAAAATAGCTTCTTTTTTTTTTTTTTTTTACAGACTGTTTATTACGTTTGCGGAAAACTGATCTCACAAGCAAAAATTATAATTATCTACATTCATCATCAAATGGAGAAAAGGACACGAGACAAATAATGAGCTCCACAAGGACAGAAGTGTAGGCGTGGCCAAAAGCTCAGACTGAGGCAGATTTATTAAGCTAGGTGAAGCAATCAGCTCCTGTCAAGATACAGACAGGGTTTGAAAATTAGTTAGAAGCGGATTGGCTGCTGATAAAGTACCAGCCACTTTATCACTTCAACAGGCTTAATAAATCTGCCCCTCTATTCTGTACAGAACTGATGACACTAAAGCAGCCAAGGAACCACAGGTGATCTAGCAAGCACCGAGTACCAACTGCAGCCCAAAAGTCAAGTGAAGAATTTTTTTACATAAACATGGTACAGAATGGAACATTTGGAATCTAGCTGCTTCTAGCATCAGAACGAAAATACACAGATTCTTCCATCAGTTAAAAAATAAAACCCATAATTAGCAGGACACACATTTAGGAAACGTGCGCAGGTAGATCCTGAGATCAGGGATTAGAATATATAAAGCATTAGCAGTGATAATTTGCAGCTGCATCAGAAAGCACTATATTTTCTATACATCCTGGCGCATGAAAAAACAGGCTCACTTTACTGTAGCAAAAGTAGAAGATATTCCACTCAAGCACAGACAAATTGGGTCTGATCAGACCTGATAGCAAGGCTGCAAATTTGGCAGATGTACAACACCATGTGCACTGCAGGTGGGGCAGACATAACATGTGCAGAGTGTGTTAGATGTGTCAGGCCCACTGGCCCTGTGTAACAAAGCTGGGGCTCTGCATTCCCGCATAGGAAGGGCTTAGCTGAGTCTGTAGGCCTTCGGTTCAGTGAATAAAATAGTAAATCCCCATTATTGCCAATATAAGTGCAGTAATGTGCTATGTTAGCTATGCAACTAAGAATATAATGTAGCGATGAAGGAATGGATTCTTACCAAAACACGAGGCGGTGTGATAACTGTATGGAATATGCCACTATGGCCTATATTTAATAGACTGCGGGCTGCAGTATCTGGCATGATTCCAGCGATTGTTGATTTAAAGTGAAATTAATGTAAATGTAAAGGCTGGATGGTTTATCCCGGTAGTCTTTTAAAGGATGGATGCTTCAAGAACTATTGGCTAAAACACCAGCATTACCCAGGCTGTAACATACGTACTCCAGCAGCCTGGAAATTGCTCCTTATATGGGGGTTATTCAGACCTGGTCGCTGGGCTGCTAATTTGCAGAGCCTTGCAATCAGGTAATCACCACCCAGCCAGAGTGAAATCCTGCCCTGTGAAAGCCTGTGAATTGATGTGCAAGGCTTGTGAAGATGACACCAATCAGCAGCAAAGCCATATGCAAGATGCTTACCATCATATGATTTTAGCAGTGTGTAATGTCTCCACATTGTCACACCGGCCGACTAAGTCAGGGGCAAACAGGTTGATCGGGTCTGGAGGTGACTTCCCTTTGAGTGCCTGGGCACTCCTGAGTTCCCCCCGACACTCCCAGAAAACAGCCGTTACAACCCCAAACACAGCCTGTTAACTTACGTGCATCCAACAATTAAAGTGAGCTGTATTTCATTGCAGGATGGCCTTGCGTATGCGCACTACGAGCCGTACGCACGCGTTCAATTATCACCTTTGCTATCAGCTCTTACCCTATATTTTAAATAATTTCGTGCTTTGACCACTGCAAGTCATTAGGTCTCTGTACCTGTACCCATGCTTTAACTGAAATATTTCGGTCAGTAGGTCTACAACAATTAGGTCGACAAGCATTGGGTCGACATGTGTCTAGGTTGACACAAGCATTGTCGACATGGGCAATGTCGACAGTCAAAAGGTCAACATGGGGTTTTTCACTGTTTTTTTTTTGAGCCGACAGGCGGTATTTCATGCCCTACCGTCCACTAGGGTGTGGTGGGAGAATAAAAAATAGTGTGCCGAGCGTAGCGAGGTACCGTGCCCGAAGCATTGTGAGTGAAGCGGATGTGGTGCACTTCAAACTGTGTCCAAGTCGACATTCGGGTAAAAAAAACTGTGATAAACCCCAGGTCGACCTTTTAACTGTTGACCTTGCCCATGTCGATCTAGTTCAACACACGCATAAGGTCAACATGGGGTTTTAACAGTTTTTTTACCCGAATGTCGACATGGACACAGTTTGAAGTGCACCGCATTCACGCGCAATGCTTGGCACACTATTTTATTCTCCCAACACGCCCTAGTGGATGGTAGGGCATGAAATACCGCCTGTCAGCTCCAAAAAAAAAAGAAGTGAAAAACCCCATGTCGACCTTCTGTCCTGTCAACCTAGACCCATGTCGACCCAATGCTTGTCGACCTAGTTGTTATACATAACACCTCCCGCTTGTCGACCTAGTTGTTATACACCTCCCTCTGAAATTTCTAAGTACTCATTGTTAAGAATAAAATTAATCAGCAATAATAAAAAAACAAAATGGCAGTACAAAATCCTTACCAAAAAAACAATTCTTCTTGATACATTTGGTTTATTTTTGTTATAGCTGGTCATTTACATAATGATTTCTTTTACACAAAAAAAATAAAAGAAGGTTAAGACTGACCAATTACTATGCGATCACTGGTGTAAACCACCAACTGGCATCCCTTACAGGGGACACATTTTTTATCTGTTCAAATAAATGCCAATGCAAAATATTAATATAATAACCATGTCAAGCAAATCATGCATTTGCACAGTAGTGGCTAGGAAGTAGCGCACAAGAACATTAAATGCAGATGACTTTACTCTGTATAGAACCAGGTTAGTTGCTGTGATTTATACACCACATGTAAAAGATGGAATGCAGTCAATTTACTGGTGGTCAAAATGTCGACACCCATTGACCAACAGTTAAAATATAGACATGGTCAAAATACAGTCATTTAACATGTCGACATGGGTTTTCATACTTCCCAGTGGAGCGCAGCGAGCCACCATGCCCGAAACCCGAACCAAAAATAATTATAGAAACACATGTAGACATGTCTGCATGTTAATTTGACTGGCCGGTCAATGGGCGTCGATATGACGGTCCATAAATGTCCGCTGGTAAATTATATTGAACCTGTAGAGATAAGTTTGAAAAAAATAAAATAAAAAAGGTGCAAAATTTTTTAATGAATAACATGAAAAACTGCAATTATTGCAGTCTGTATCAAACCAGTAAAAGAAATGTAAAACAAAAAACCAACACATGTATGCAGTTATACCTGTGTGTTTTCGGACACCGCAGCTGCATTTTTCACTCCAAAATGGGGCTGCTTTGGGGGATTTGGTTTCAACAGCCTGAGGTCCATGAAATTAATTCCTCGATACATCGCAGCACATGCAGACTAATCAGGGCTAAGTGGATAGCCCCTGTGAGGATAAATATCTGCAGTAGTTTACCATGCGTAATTGGCCATCCCCTTATATCAAAGTTATCAGAATCAAACGCTCATTTGGTTTTGCAGCCTCTTTAGTTTTCAAATAAAGCCGTATAGCCCACCCACTGAAAAGGAGGGAGAATTCCAATATATTGTAATTAAAATAACAAAAAAAGGACAACCCTAAATTTGGCATTAGGTATCTAAAAAAACTATGCTTTCTGGCATTCATTACTGCAAATGCAATTTTAAATATGCCAAAGAGTGTTGTATTCAATGTGAAAATTATTAAATGTTATGGTAGGATATCGCTTTTTTGGATCTACAAAGTTCCAAAAATATTTAATAATAGGGAGACATAGATATTATCCCCATGCATCTCCTCCTACAGTCAGTGAGGAGCAGGTAGGTTTTCAATTCTATGTAATATATATATTTGGTATGATGTCATCGATCGAAGGGGTTTATTTTAAATCAACCTGCATGGTGGACCGATTCCTATGAGAATGCTGGGATTTCCCATGGTAATTCCCTGATGGCACGGGTGTGGGGGGTGGGAAGTTGAAGTCAGCTGCCTGCCCTGTCCTCGTACCATAGAGGTGTCTCAGATCTGCGAGCGCTGAAGAAATCATTTGATGGTCACCAACAATTTAATGATTTCTCCCCACGCAACCCAAGGCTGCGAATGGATGATATGTAAATTATCCATTTACATGTCTGTGGGGGTTCGGGGAGGCGACCGTGCGGGCAGCGTTTGGGGGACTTGCACGGCTACAAAATTTGCAGCCTTGCAAGTCAACCAAAATAAGGTCGTTTAAGTAATATCCATGCTCAAGCACAGGTGGTTAAAGCAAAATAACTGAGGTACTGATAAAGTCACCTGTGTTCAAGTATGGCTATCCTGAAAACCTGGACTGTTGGCATACCTTGATGAATGCTTAGATATTACAAAATACACAGCTAAAACTGAAATGTTGTCTAAGACTGAGCAATGACTTTTAGCTCAAAACTGTTGGGTTTAGCATGTCCAATTACACGAATACATTAGTAAACCTAAAACTACCCATATAAAGAAGAGGTATAACCAAAATGTTCACTTTTGATATTAAGGTCCATATACACTGGCCGATTTTGCCCGGCGTGTATAGACAGAGATGGCTGGGGTGAAAGCCACTCAGTGCATACACACTGAGCGGCTTTCCACGTACCCGGTGCGGTGGGGGTGGACTGCTTTGCATAGCGCAGCGCTATGCAAAGCCATCCTCAAAGCCGCTCAACGTTTTTTCCGGCGATGATGCGTAAGTGCGCCTCGCCGCCGGGCCATACACACTGGGCGGCTATGAGCTGAAAGCTGCTCAAACATGCTGTTTTAAGCGGCTTTCAGCTCAAAGTCGCCCAGTGTGTATGGGCCTTTAGAGTTGTTAACTTACTCAGCTTAGATCTAAATGCAAGAAAGGTCGGAGTCAGAAAGTCAATGTAGCTTTGATGGAGATGTTAAGATTAGAATGGAGTGCCCAGTAAAAGTGAATACATTCCCAATGTTTTCATAGCAAGAGTAATACAAAGAGAAGCCTTGCCAATGAACCACACAAGCATACCTTACTGTACATACAATAACATGTTGGGGTGTACATATCTGGTTACGTTAGAACTATTGGAATGTACAGGCTACACGGACATTAGCCTGAATTTGAGGTTGCATACTAGTTCTGCCAATAAAATGAATGCCTCACCTGAGTAGGTGAAAGCTCCACTTATTCACAACACAATCATTTTGTTAGTAAACACGTAGGAGAAGGTTTAAGAAAATGACAGTTTTCAAAGCCTGCAATTGTCGCAGCTTTAGCGGCAGAAATTAAAATGACTAATAAATGCAAAATGTGGTGGTTTTACTCAGCTACTGACAATCTGTGACTGTCATAAGGAATAAAATGGAAACCTTGAAGTAACAGTGGGGGTGATCCATTCCCTGACGCATAGGATTGTGAGTGCCACCTTTTTCGTGAATTTATTGTTCCTATTGAGGAGGGCACTGGGCAATACTAATGCGGTGAAATGTTCCTTTGTGTCGAGCATATATTTATACGTTTCTGGATTATTATTTTTTTAACAATCTAAAGTCCTGTCAAGTAAAATTGGTATTTAATTAGTAAATGCTTAGGATACAGAACTAATGGCACTTTGAAAACACCATGGGGCCAACAGAACATTCACTGCTGTAACATATTGTGTTCTTTTAAAGAAAAACAATAGATGAAAACTATTAAAGCAATTCCCAGAATAAAAGAATACATATTTAAGTACTCAGGCAGCAAAAATATAAAAAGCAGAGGAACAGCAAACTATGCAGTGCTAAACTACAGGCTTAATAGCAAGGATAAATCGTAATATTTTGAAGACATGACTTAAAGCATTGTGCAAAGTAAAATTAAGATACAATCAGCAGCTTCACATTCACATCAGAGATCTACATTACTCAGAGAGAGAACCACCCCCACCCCATTATGTACAGTAGCCAGTGCACCAGCAGAGCATCACTACAGAGGGGATAGAGGCATGTGGGAGTTTATGGGATGCATCAAATGGGCTTTATTCGGTTGCGGAAAAAGAAAAAGCACATCGGTATCTCTCACACACTTCACCATACACACAGGAACAGCATAGACACCACACAGGTATGCGCACTAGAGCAAAGCCAACACAGATGTATGGGGGAAGTGTGCAGAGTCCATACAATCATAGTGTTGCTTCCTTCAGTCATTTCAGAATAATGACTAGGCCATTGGTTCTGCTGAACACTTTTCCTTGAGAAATAACTTTTCTCTTTTGTTCTCTGGCATTATTCAAAATCCCTTAATTCCGTGCATGCTTCAAATATCTACACACAAGCGCCTGTGTGAGCCAGTGACCCTCTGAAAGGTCACTGCATAAAGAACAGCAAACACTATGCCAGGCACTTGGAGAAGTACTTGCAGATTGTGGTTTCCCAAATATCTGCAGTGGTCATTTCTCAATACATAGGGAACAGTTATAAGCAAGTTTTGTAAATACAATGCACCCAATTCATTGCAGCAGGAAACAGGATGAACAGGATACTATGCAGTATACAATGAAGCTGCAGGACAATGTAAATATAGGGTTACATATCCATGTTACCAGATTCTAGGCCGATTACCAAAATGGTTAAAACAAGCATAAAATGTCAGCTCGGCTTTAAAAAAAGAAAAAAAAAAAATGTTTGCACCTTTGGAAATTGCCTTGCCCCAATTAGTGTGCCCCATACATAAAGCTGTTGAGAGCACCTACAAGTTACCTTAACAGAGAGCTTTGTAAATGGAAAACTTTTATTGCCCTGACCGTAGACAGACACAAGGGGGTATTCAATCTAGGATCACGGCTGATGTTCATTGCAGACATCCGTGATCCTGGCCCGTTTGCGGTCAGCCCGACAGCTGAGGGGGTATGGTTGCGAAAACGGACGTGGATTGGCGATCTGCGTCCGGGATCGCGACAGTCCACGGCCTTTATCGGCAGAACGGGCCCAACAGTTTCTAAAGTTGGGCTCATTCTGTCGTGATCCCGCTTCAATGCTGTCACTAAAGACAGCATTGAATAGGGAGCCACCGCTATTCCCCCCCCCATCGGAAATAGCGGCAGCACATTGAATACCCCCCCCCCCCCCCCCACAGCCTACAAACAATATGGCAGAATATTTATGCACTCCTCTGCACAAAAACCTTATGGCTTGTGGCACCAGAACTTGTATTATGGAGTCAAATATACTCTCATTTTAGATAATGGAGGGAATCCTTCTTGTACACTATGGGGGTGGGGTATTCAATCTGTGCATATATTTACCGCAAGGGGAAATATCGGCATGCACCTATTCAATGCTGTCGTTAACGGAAACGGCAGCAGATTGTCGAACTCATGGCCAGTTTTCGACAATCCGAGGCCATTTTCAGGCCTTTCCAACACTCAACAGCCAGAACATGGAGTTCAGGCTATCAAGTTACAGTTGGAAGAAACAAAAATGGCCGGGGATTCCGACTGTTCGGACGTTCCAAAAGTCGGGAATCCTGGATTGAATACCCCCCTCTATTGGGTGTAATCGCTGAAGATAGGGAGTGCCTTTTTAAAAATTCCTCAAATTGGTTCTCCTATGAACAGATTTTAAAAAAGCATTCAGTGTAGGGTCAAGAACAATAAAAATAAAAAAATAAAAAATTGTGCTTCATTATATGCTTTCCCATGTCATCTACTGGTGAAAGACACATTCAGCAAGAAAATACTATTCCATTAGTAGATGATCACAAGACTGGTGACAGTGTTCACATTGAAGCAGGCGCCATATGATGGACTGACAGGTAATTCTAGCATCTAAAAAGGTAGGTTTGCATCTTTATTCATGGAGTGTTACCAGATATTGGATTCATTCGGACAGCGGTAATACAAAGTGCCACATAAGTGAATGTAGAATGGACTCTTATTACTACAATGTATGGTCTAAGGGAGCCTCAAAGTATACAGTACATTCAAACATACCTTCTTAGCTTCACCATTGTTAGATTAGCATTTCCGATGCATAAGATTCACTATTAAATATGGCTAAATCTCAGACACTAACCTCTGAAAGCAAATCTCCCCACTGTGAGGGTATCTGAATCAGTAATGATACATTACCTTGCAAACTAATCATAATTCTTGTCCGAACCCTTCATATTTCACTATCCTTCATTTATCATCACTTGTTCTTAAATGGCTAGCAGGCAGCAAGCAGGATTTGCAGATCTTGGAAAGTAAAATAGTTTCTCAGGACTACCATGAAATAAAATAAATGACCACCTTGCACCTTCCAGACACATTACGCTTTAAAATTTGAAACAAAATGGACAGCGTGGTTTCTTTGAAGTCCAAACTTATAGAAACAAAGTTAGACCATACTAAGTTATTGAACAGAGGAGAAAAAAAAAACAAAAAAAAAAAAAACACAGAATTTCTATAACCCTTGCATGTAAAATAAAATAGAAAGGGAAATTTAAGATTTTGCCATTATACACTGGTCTTTGCTCCTGCGTTTTCGTTCTGTAGGTATGAGAAGGCTTTTCACAATAATCTTCCACTCCAGAAACCAACGTCTGCAACTGTCCCATATCGGGAGCTTTCAGCAAACAGCATGTTTTTTTCTCGCTCTACCAGAGGTCATTGCAGCACCTGAGCTTGGCAAAAAGCCATTCAATTCAGGTCTGCCATAGTCCATCTCTTTCTTTCTTCAGCATGCTACAGTTTGTCAAAGTAACACGCAACGAAAGAAACTGCTTTTCTTTGTGGATTTCTCTGTGATTTTTACAGGTCCACCAGCACCCGGAGAGCTGCTTTCATTCTGGAAAAAATAAATAAAAAGATAGATGTCCAGCTATAACTTCTTAAATTCATGCATCTGCTAATTATTTTCAATTCCTTAAAAGCATGGACAACGCAGGCTCTAGTCGAATTACTTCTGGCATTACTCACCGGTTTAAAAACAAAACAAATAACTAGCAATATCTTCTAACTTTCTGAAAGTCTTACAAACTTCCCCAAAAGAGACCAAACCAATCCTGTAACTAGCTCAATACTGCAGCACCTGGGCCTAAATAAACATATTGTAGATAAAATCATACACAGATGGGCAATTTTCTGATAACGGCTTCACATCTGCGGTACCCTACGACACGTCTATACTATCGATAAATACTTTTACGCAGTCCCTGGGTCGACAATATCTCGGTCGAGAGTCCCTAGGTTTGACCATTAATGGTCAACAGTGACTAGGTCGGTACCTAGGAATTGTTGACATACCCTAGGTCGACAAGCTTAATGTCGACATGCTCTGTGAATAATGTCGACATGAGTTTAATAGTTTGTTTAAAAATTATATATATATATATATTTGTTTCTATCCAAGTAGGCATAGAGTGAGAATAGAATGGCGAGTGAACACGGCAATACTTATACGGTGTCCATGGCGGCATAGGTCAACAGTCACCAAAAACAGTGAAAACCTCGTTATTCAGGTCAACCATGTCGACCTAGGGTATATCGACCATTCTTAGGCATCGACCATCTATACCGTAACCCTTTACGCATGGCAAACCATATCCCCCCCCTAAATATAATGCAAATTCCATAAGATCAACTTGGGCACCCTCCCTACTCCAATAGGAAGGACTGTCTTTAGGGCGACAGGGTCTGTACAGTTGACGGGAAAGTACAAACTGATTTAAAACATTTGTGCAACAATGTTATCATATGTGACTAATTATTCAAATATCAGTCAGCAATTCAAATACAAACCATTTTTCTGTTGAGCTTTGTCATAATATCTCGACCAAGAGTGAAAAAAGCCTGAAAGAAAAGGAACAAAGCATAAACATACTGTATACATAAACTAGGAAAATACACAGATGTATATATAATTAGGTATAGGCCGCAACAGAATGCAGTGGGATCATGCCTACAAAATGCTAACGGGTTTAAGCTACAGGGGTGAAAGATTAGGATTTTAAATATTTACTGGGATTTTGACTGTCAGGATGTCACAGTCAGCAACCTGGCTGCTGAGATTTTGTAGCCAACCCATAGAACGCTTTAGAATTTATAATTCATGCAGGTAATATATGCATCTAAAATCAATAAATCTTACTTTGTGTTACAGAACAAAAGTGTAGGTTAAGTATTTGCGTGATAATTCCATTTCTTCAAAATTCATCGGTGCAGCCCTTACAAATGGGTTTTAGGCCCTTTTCCCATCTATAGACCAGTCACTTGTTTTCTTAGGATCCGCCTAACTAAGGTATAAAGTCCAACCCCTCCCTCCTCTATTCAGTCTTTTGAGGGTCTGGGATCATGATCCTAAGAAATGAAGAGCCCACATAGGGAGGGAGATTATGGGCTGCCCTGAAGGATTCTGAAGAAATGAAATGATCCATAGATACGGCACGTTTAGCCATCCTAGCCGCAGCTTGCAGTCTTTTCCGGAGAACGCCAGTGGGAGCAACGACAAGCGTGGGTGAGAGACACGTCGTCACAGTGTTTGACCTTCAGATACCCGCAGCGTAAGTGAGAGATACGCTGACCACATCCATCGGCTTTGTCTACCTGTCCGCCTCCTACCGGAGGGACACTCCATTATACTTACAGCACCCAGGACAATACCTCACGGCAGCCCAGGTGAGAGCAGTTCTTTCTGTTCACCTATCTACTTATCTTTAAACAATCACACTGTCCATTGATGAGATATTTCATGCACAAAAGACTCCCCGTTGTAAGTGCCGTGGCCCGGCATCACTACGGGTATAGCCCAGCTATCATTCCTTCCACGGAAAATCATTCTACATGGCAAGTGTTTATAGTCAATACTTACCTGCTTGAAACCTTGTGGTCTAATTTGGAAGTTGGACTAAGTGCAGTTTTTTCATAAGTTTTATATATGCTTTTCTGATTTTAGAAAATTATTTCAGTATGTATGTGTACTATGTATAATAACAACATGATTCATTCATTATATTAATTTTATAGGTGGCCGCCTAGTTTAAATTTCTATGTGTAAAAATAAACTGTTAATTTTTATTGAAGCAGTCTCCATTTTATTATTGTGTGTGTGTACATTCATTCATGGTGTATTAGAATACATTTTTTATTAGCACAGTATCTCCACCCCTTTGGGTAATTAGAGTAATAGATAATACAGAGTACAATGATGAACATATGCATACATAAATCAAATAATCTTGCCATGGTTAAATACTTTAAATTATTGTGGTTTCCTCCTTGCAATCTAACTATAATAGGGTATATTCACTTATTAATCTCTGTATAGAGTGTGCATCCGCTCCTGTTTGTTGAGAAATATAATATAAGATGTATATACATGTACATATACATGTATGTATAACAAAGTGATGGGGAGTCCTATAGCACGGTGTAAGCATGCGTGCCAGAGCTCATCATTGAAGCTAGATCAAGGTCGAACCAATGGGGGTAAATGTATACACTGGTGCATAAAGGGGAATCAATCCATTTATGCCAAAATGGCATAGTATTTTTCGGATCCTCGAGAGATAGAAAAACTTTTCATGTCGTGCCACTTTATTTATCAGAGATAACCATTCCCTCAAAGTAGGACCATTTGGGGCCAACCATGATCTGGCAATACAAACCTTATCAGGGCGCATAAATTAATAACATAGCGTTGAGTAGGTTTATCCAGTATGTCCTCCTCAAAAACAGCTAACAGACATAGCTTTGGGTTAGATCCCACTGTTTAATAACCAATTTGATTTACGGTCTCAATCTTTTACTAGCTTGACAGAGCCTTTCAATCCACCTATCTTCTGTCAAATAGCACACTAAAGGCCGCCATTTGAACTTTAAGGGTAGATACTGCTAATCCTTTTCCGAAAACCTTCAATAAGAAATTGCAAGACCTGAATTGTGCTTGCCTTCATTGCGTCCCACCCATTTTTTGCCTAATCAATGAATACCTTCAAAATGCCATAATCTCTCTGATGACACCTTCTTCCTTGCTTGTAACATGAGTTGCATGACAGGCCCTAACTTTATAGTAGTTTCCGTTCAACTTCCATGCTGTTAAATGCAGTTTTTGGGGGTCCGGAGTCTGCAGAAGACCTTGACATAACATTCTTTGTGTTACTGGTAGAATTGGGGAATATGAAACTGCCATCCTCCGCAGTGTGGGGGGAACCAGGCTCTCCTGCACCAAAAGCAGAGAATTATAATCTGTACCTGCTCCTCCATTATCTTCTTTACAACCCTGGATATTAGTGTAAATGGGGGGGGGGGGGGGGGGGGGAAGAATGTACCCAAACTCAAAATCCCATTTCTGTGACAGAGCATCTATCCCGCTGGAACCCACCATGTTGAACGTAGAAGTTGCCGTTCGATCTAATTCGGGTAATCCAAACTTCTTCACTACTAGCTGAAACACGTGTTCTCCCAGATCCCATTTTCCTGGATGAAACTGGTTCCTGCTGAGGTAATCTGCAATATTTTCTTTGCCTGGCATATTTGTCTCAGAAATGACACAGCCATCCAGGCCGCCCTCAAATCCCTTTGATTGGAGGAGAACTTTATTTCTTGAGGGGACCAATCTCATTGGCAATTGCGGTTTCTTATGTGTGCTCCCCATCCGCTTGCACTCTCATCGATGGACAGTACCAGATATCACGGCTCTTCCAGGGAAGTGTTTCTGAAACACAACTGATTCTTTCCACCATGACAGGGACTTTTTTGCAGCTAACAAAAAAGTTTCATCCAATTCCTTAAGGGAGTCAAGGATAGAGAATATTTTAGTAGGTCCAACTGAAGCTCCCACATCTTGACAATGGAATAACACCTATGGTTGAGGACATCATGCCTAAAACTTGGGCCATATTTAGTTGAACTTTCTGGCTTGAACTATGAAAATAAATTCTTTCCCCAGTTCACAAGCCACCAGTGTCTTTGGAGAAAATGGAGCACAAAATGCCGCTACTGACACAGACTTTTGATTGGCCTGCTCCCTGAGACAGGCTCTCTCACAAGAACCTTCATAAAACTTCTCAGGGAAGTGGTGCGTTCAAAAGGTAACACAGTGAACTGGAAATGCATTCCGTTCATGCAAAACCTCAGGAACTTTCGGTCACCTTGGCTGACTGGGATATGGAAATATGAATCTTTAAAAAAGGTCTATTGACATTAAATCTGCTCTTTTTAGGCCCATCAAAATAGATTTTGCGGTCTCCATATGAAACTTTTTCTTTTTTATTATTTTGTTTAGACTTTGTAGAGTTAGACTGGTTCCGAATCCCCCGATGCCTTTTTTACAATCAACAGGCAGGAATAAAATATATATTTTTTTGTTTTGAGACTCATTCCATGGCTCCGAAATTTTATAAATCTCTTAAACTCTCTAGTAGAGCTGTGGTGTCTGCTCCCACACTTGGCAGTCTTGACACGACTGACTTTCCTCCGGACATTCACTGGATCATTGAATCCAGGCTGCTTCCAAAAAAAAAGGACTCCTCATAATGCAATGTGGTTAGTCTATTGTTAGAATGAGAATCAGCCTGCCAAGACCTTAGCCACAGGACCCCCATTGCAAGAACTCCAGAGAGAACAGATTTTGCAAAAAAAAAAACCACAAGATGCCCAACGAAGCTTCACGTATATAATCTACTGATTTTTGAATAGAGTTAATACTTTTACAGATAGGATTCCTAGGCCCTTTTTTCCTGCAAGTCATCTTGCAGAGACGACCACCATAATCTTAGAGCTCTAGCAATGAAAACAAAAGCTACTCCCGATTTTAGTGCCACCATATTGTAAATGTTCACTCTTAAAAGCACTCCTTTTTTTAATCCATAAGAATTGCTCCATCCTGCAATGGTATAGTGGTCCTAGTGGTGATTTCGGCAAAAGCCGCTTCAATTTTAGGAACACCACACCATTTAATAAATTTCTTAAACCGGATACATTTGATCATTTATTTTGAAATGGTCACATTTATCTAAATTCTGCCATTCCTTATGCAGGGTATCTTAAACTTTGTGTACAGGGAAACATCTTCCTCTCCTGGACCGATCCTCAAACAATTCATCTTGCTCCTGTATAGCAGTTTCCTTTTAATTAAAAGACCTATATACATTTTAAAGACAACCTCCACTAAATCCAGGTTAAACATCCTGTTGTCTTTGATGACTTCATCAGACTCTGCACCAGACAATACTCTAACATACTCATCTGATGGATAGGAGGGTAACATAACATCAAAATCCAAACTAGTCTGAGACCTGGATCGTTTGAAACTCTAAAAAAACTCCTCCTAGAAACAAATGATTTCTTCATCCACTCCATTAATGCTGTTTAATTAACTAGAGACATTAGGGGTAGCACCTGCATCCTTCACACATTCCCCAAATGATTTTTCCTCCAAATTTCCAATAAATTATTTGTTGTAGGAAGGGCAGACTTTACAAAAATTCTTCTTATATGTCCTCTTCTTTGAACAAATACACTAGAATAAGGACACTAACAAGACTGTCAGAAGCAACCAGTCCTCTATGAGGACTTACCTCGGCATTCTCCATCTCAGCCATGATCCAGATAAAAAATGCAAAAGGGAAATGCTGACTTGCTCCAGTGTCCCTGTACAGGTCCCCCAGGTAAACACAGCAAAACTGGAACTGCAGCTGGAAGTGTGCACCCAAGTGAAACACAGACGCCAGGTGCATTATGATGAGGTCAAAGCCAGGAAAAACCTCACTGGCCTGCCAGGTATCCTAGGTAAGCATATATACCGGACACCTACCTATGACGTGGCCACTACCGCAGCACCACTTTCAGCACCCCCACTGGTGCTGGAACCGGAAGGGCACCTCTGGAGCTCAAGTTGAATGCATAGAGTGTCACAATGCACTTACTGGAAGCCGACCAACAGCAGGGACACGCCATTCATGTACAGCTGCTACAGGGGTGGGGGGGAACCACCATTCTTCCAAGCCGCCGGCAGAAGGAAGTAGAGAGAGGGAAGAAGGGTGAAGGCAACCCAGCTCCAGAACACTTCAGCACAACCAGCCTACTGTGAGTAAAAAGAGCAAACCTGCACTTGCTGAGAAAGGAAAAAGAATGAATAAGAATGAATAGAGGGAGGAGTCCGGCTTTATACCTGAGGTGGGTGGATCCTAAGAAAAAAAAAAAAATTTACCTAGCTGGGAGAAGGGCCTAAAACCCATTGTAAGGGCTGCCTTGAAGTAGGAAAAATAAACATTATTTCATCCAAGTCTTATGACTTGAAAAGGACTTTAAAAACTGAACCCTTATGAGCTTAGCAGGACATTTGGGGTCTAAGGAACAGAACTTTAATGGAAATAATATATATTTATATATTCTCATAAATGGACACATCCATTTGCCTTTCAAAATTAAACTGTGCCCTCAATGAACCTTATCCTGTCTGAAAAAAATGATACAGTAAACAACTACCCTACCTGTAGACAGTGTTACTAGATTCCTGTGATAACAAAATTAAACAGAATATTTTGTCCTTGTCGGTGACTTTAGGAGTCCGATTTATACAGGGAAACTTATTAACGCAGGAAAACTCAAGGTGAGAGAATGGAGATTATAGTCAGGTCTCCTATAGACATCAGCGATAATAAATCTAACGATATATAGAACAAACACTGGTCAATTTTCTTTAACTCACTATAGATTTAACCAGTTAAAAACAAAACAAAAAAATGCCATGATATGGCATAGGGCCCAATCACTACTAGGACAAATACAGAAGTTTGACATCTTGAGTACATATTGGTTATCTATGCTCAAGACAAGTTTTATTTATTGGGCTGTAGTAAACTACTACAAAACATATTTACTTATAATTATTCTATGCTTAGCTGTGCAGAAATGTTGCAAACAATAAGAACACAGTAGTGTTATTCATAAATATATGGTAGTTTCATATTTAGCCCAACAATCTTATGAAAAGGAGGAGACACATACATCATGGTGGCACGCTATAAAGAGTTTTGTTCAGATTTATAATTCTACACAATATCATGCAGACTATGTATGTATGTATGTATGTATGTATGTATGTATGTATGTATGTATGTATGTATGTATGTATGTCTTGCAGCCTTACCAGACTGTCTCCCTGAAAGGTTATTTAAAAGGAGTTACTTTGTTTCATGCATGTGGTTTTTTTTGATAAACTAAGATAGCCTGTGCTTACCTCCTCAACATTAATGCTGGCTTTTGCACTCGTCTCTAGGAACTTGATACCGTAATCAATTGCCAGCTGAAAAGAGACACAGAGCTTAGAGACTGTCCAACAAATTAAAGAATACAACAGCGATCACCACTAAGATGGATGTGCCAGTACATCAGTGCATAAAGATTGCAGACCTAGTCAAAAAGTTTGGTTGTTTTTCAGGCTAACACCAGAATGGGGAAGGAACGTGTGAAATCAGAAATTAATAAAATGTAAGGATATATAGGAGGTATCCTAATAGCAGCAGAACTTTACCACTGATAACAGGTTCGGGGGCTATCCTATACTACTTGATGGCACTACATGAAACTTGGCAGGGGCTATTTGCAACCTTTCAGCCACCATAGCATTTGTGAGGTGGAGCACAGATAGACGTGAGATGGGTGATTAGGCCTAGCTTGCCATCTGTCATCCAATAAAGCCCATAGGTGCTCGATGGGGTTGAGCTCAGGGCTCTGTGCAGGTCTGTCATGTTATTAAACAGAAAACTCATTGTCTTAATAAAAACAAATTACCAATACATTACATGCACACACTTCTCATGAAAACAGGCCAAAAAAAAAAGCCACAGACAATTATTCCTTTTCCAAAAACTTTACAGCCCCGCAGTATGGATTCTGACATGCAAGTGCTACTGTGGCATTAACCAACATCTGATGTGCCAGATTGTGAAGCACTAAATTATGGTTTATGGCTGCTCAGCCACAGAAACCCAATCCATGAAGCTCTTTTCAAAATAATTGCGCGGATGCTGCTTAAAAAGAGGAAGTTTTGGACACCTGTCAGTCTCTCTGCCACTCTATGATTGATTAGTTGTTGCTCCCAAATATCTCTACTTTAGTGACACACACACACACTTTAATGTATAAAACACTTATTTACTATACTGCAAGCTGAATTTTCACTTACCTTCTCCCCCCTTTCTCTGGATACTTGTCTCTTGTCATTCATGTCACATTTATTGCCCAGAATCATCCTCTCCACATCAGATGAAGCATGCTGGGAAACACATTAATGGAATATTGAAATCGAATACATGTAAAATCTGGCAAGGGCAGAAGTATTTCCAAGCTTCTAGGAATCCACTATTGGTTTAGTGTAAACTTTACATATAGGTCCAGTACAAACATTGCAGTGTTTTGTCTAAACAGAGACCACAGTGGAACGGGATTACAAATATACTGTATCATATAGATAACTAAACTTTCACATTAGTGAAAACTATTCCACACCAGATTGTTTTATCATAACTTTATTTTAACAAAGTTTTACAAAAATATAAATAAAACACAGATTTACAAACAAAAAAAAAAATATCCCAGACAATCGAGTTTCCTCCGGTCTCACAACTCTGTTGTTGTGATTATATTATTACTTATAACTTAATAGCCGTCTCTTGCAAGGGTGAGGTATAGCTCACAATGACCAGTCAAACAGTCAATAGGTTGACACCAAAAAGTTAGACATTGACAAAAGTTAGACATGCATTAGTTAGACATGCATTAGTTAGACATTGACAAAAGTTAGTATAAGTGTACCGCTGTACTGACCATGCTCCGCTCAAACTATTCTATTCTCTATCTATGCCTACAGGGATGGCAAAGTATGAACAATTCTGTTTAATAAAAAAAATAAAAAAAGGTTTTTGGGATATTGTGTGTGTTGGCATGTCTAAAGGCCCATACACACTGGGCAACTGAGCTGAAAAGCCGCTCAAAAAAAGCAAGTTTGAGCGGCTTTCAGCTCAAAGCCGCCCAGTGTATATGGCCTGGCAATTAGCAGCAAAGGAGCGGCAGCAAAGCCTCCCCCCCACCACCAGGGGGAAAGCCACTCCCCCCCCCCCCCCCCAGGGAAAGCCACTTCCCCCCAGGGAAAGCCACTCCACCCCCACCCCCCACCCAGCAATGACAGCTGTCATCGCTGTACATACACGCTGGGTATAGTCGCCCAGTGTGTATGGCCCTTTACAAAAACCAAAGCATATCACTGTAAACAGCTTGAAAGCAAAAGTTTTGTTAGCACATGGAACATTCCAGATAAATGACAAACTTAATAGGCACACAGTTCAAACCAATATCATAAAGGAAATCACTCACTTCTTCAATGTTTCTTATCCAATTTTTTATATTGTCAAACGACTTTTCATTGGTGATATCATACACCAACATAATCCCCTTAGAGGAAGAAAGACATAATTAAGCTAGTGTTACAATGCCGGACTGTGGGAGACGAGTAACAGACAATTGAATGAGTCATAGGGAAAGGTTACATGGACAAAAGGAGACATTATGGAGACAAATCAGAATAGACAGAAAAATTGTTTTATAATAATATCACTAGTAAAATAAACCACTAACAGCAACTGTAGACAGAAAATGCCTGAAAGACCATCTTTAGAGATTTACCATTGCTCCTCTATAATATGCTGTGGTAATTGTACGGAACCTCTCTTGTCCTGCAGTATCCCTGAAAACAGAATTACACAAGACACTTTAGTGTGTTTCAAAGTCGTATTAGTGCTAACTTTTCATTACATTATGCCACATTTACGTACAGGGAAAAAGGCATAGTCTTTCCTATTTTACAACAAAACAATGGATATAAATTTAATGAACAAGAAAAAACTAACCATGAGCGCAAGTTTATAAGTGCAAATATACAGGTGCAAGGTTATGGTGACAAACATAAAATAATGCAAATGCTCATTATAAATATAGTTGGTGTTGAATAACACCTTTCGTGGAACTGGGATTTTATGGAACAGTGCTGGGACATACACTGCCCCCCTGCTTGTTTCTCCAGGTCTTCTGATGAAGTGCGCAGCTCCTTGTCACATGGCAGTATCTGGCTTGGACCGTAAGTTATGCAGAGGTTTGGGGTAAGTACAAGGGCTCGTTTGCATGTCTCCAATGCTGGTTCCAACAGGTTTTGTGTTGGTAACACTTTGTCAAAGATTACTGGTAACACTTT
This sequence comes from Crinia signifera, assembly GCF_055691185.1. Taxonomy (NCBI): domain Eukaryota; kingdom Metazoa; phylum Chordata; class Amphibia; order Anura; family Myobatrachidae; genus Crinia; species Crinia signifera. Next base: position 204,254,723 of record NC_139220.1, read on the forward strand.
GTCAAAGATTACTGGTCACAGTTTTGGACTCCTATTTACACGTATAAACTTGCACTCATTGTATTCTTATTTCCATTTATATTCATCTCCCATTTTCGAAACGAGCTGCATACAATATGCACACTTGCATAGGTAATGACCTTATCTACCTAAACAAGTTTAGATGGTGGCCTTCACACACCTCGTTGGTCTTTTGTCATTTGGGAAATCTCCCTTCTATCATGCTTTTGGTTGACTTTATACAACACCCAAGGCCTATGCCCTTACTTATTTACAGTTTCTTATATAGCGCATACATATTCTGCAGCGCTTTAGTCAATGTGGTCTGCCATTTCTTTAATGTGCTTAGTGCCATCTTATTTCGCTATTGTGTATGCCTAGGTTTCGGATTGTATATGGTGCCAGAGGTTTTGTTTTGCTGACATGCTCAAAGACCAAAGTTATTTTAAAAGAAAAAAAAAGAAAAGAAAAAAGAAAAAAAAAAAATCACTATGTGGAGACATTTAAAGAGTGCTAAAAAATCTGCCTTGGTATAATGTGAAAGGCACATAATTGGGCTGTAATTAAGGTGCTTTCAGAGACCACAAAAAACAACTTGAAGTGCACTGTGCCTAGAACAAGCTTCACAAGTAGGCGTTCTGTGCTTTTATAGATCATGCACTGCCATATAAACATAAATAGAATAAAACGATCTTGCAAATTGAGAGATATTTGGCCCACTGTTAGAGTGAGGGATCAGAGTCTAAAGCTGGCCATATACTATTGCGATCTTTTCATCAAATTCTGACGCACTGTACTGAGAAATCAGATGAACGGCAAGATCGTATGCATTCCAGCTCCAATTTGCAGTCCAGTGCGCATCAGAACGGAACAAAAGATCATATGGGCTGCCCTATAGATTTATCGTGTCCTGCAGCATTTGTTGGGAGCGCACACGATACATCGTATGCAAAAAGAACCCATACGATGTATCATATGTGATCATACCGCCCGGGAAGATGCCAGGCGGTTAAAAGGGAGATCGTATGTGAATTCTCCCCTCTAAGAAGTCGCATAGTGTATGGGGCCTTTAAAGCTGGGCACACACTGAGCGATATGCTGTCAATATGTCAATATGTGCGCTGCCGTGGTCACTTGCGATGGATTTGATGTGCCGCGCATCAAGTCTAGGGACATGGCTAGCCATTTGGGGCATAGAATGGAGTTGCATAAAAGGGGTAAGGGTCATTGGGTCGACCAACCAAAGGCCGACATGCACCGGGTCAACCACTAAAGGTGAACATGGATTAAGGTGACATGGAAGGAAGGTCGACTCAAGCATTAGGTTGACAGTCAAAAGGTCGACACAGGTTTTTCACTTTTTTATCCCGAATGTCAACATAGACAACAACATATCGGTACACCGTGTCCCCTGGCATAGCGCGTTACGCTCAGCACACTATACTATTCCCCCTGCACGCCTTAGTGTATGGTAGGGCATGAAATACCGCCTGTCAGCACATGACGGCTCAAAAAAAAAAAGTGAAAAAACCTTTGGATTGTTGAACTAGCCATTGTCAAATGTTTGTGTCGACCTTGCATCAATGTTGACATTAGGCATGTCGACCTTCAGTGGTCAACCCAATGCATGGGTGTCGAGCAAACGACTGTATAATACCCACCCCGAAATCCCTTATATCCAAGATGACCTATATTATTCAACAAGAATAGCTGTACAGGATATGGATTTCCACATCAGTACAATTGCAATGGATACGAAGTTGAAGCTGTAAACCAAAATTTGTATTGTACAATAATTTTCCACTATGACACATTGAAACATGGTACAACTACATTTGTAATGGAATTCCCTTATCCTGGCTGTAATTGCTATCTGCACGGCCAGCACCTTCTCAGTCACGAGATAGGAAAGTCTACTTGTTTACAAGGTGAAAGCCAGGAAAATAAAATGACCGTACTCCTGAATATGATGTTCCCAAAGTGCTCATGAGTAACGGTCAAATAATAGGTTTCATGACTGATTAAGGAGGACAAAGCAAGACTTCAAGAGGTGTAATTTCATCTGCATATAGTACTTCTATGTGCACACTAGAAACACCCAGACTGCAGGTAACAGTTGTCTATGAAGACATGTTTATCAACAGCAGTAAAAATACAATAGAATATATAGAATTCAACTGAATGCGATGCCTGGCTGTGCGATGATGGGTTCAGCGGATATAGTACATTTTCTATGACAACTTCATGGGGTGGAAGGAAAACTCACTATGCCGGCACATTGCGTCATTTGTGCTAAACTCAATTACCCCCACCGTCTGCCTACTGTTTATTAACCTTCAGTATTTAATAAATAAAGACAATTAGAATCGACATGGCATAATAATAGTCACGTTATGCAAAAGAGTAAAACTAGTCAGATTGAAAACTTCATTTCTTGTAATTGCCAAAACAGCAGCAATTAGTGATGCCTGTTCCTTCCCATGTGTTGTAACAATTAAGCAATAATATGTATTGGTTGCAAATTTTACCCTATAGCTAGCGCTGGAATCTTTTGGATACCTTTAAAGTCTTATAGAGAGTAATAAAGTGGAGAGAGATAAACACCAAATTATCAGCACCCAAGTGCTAGGTACACATTGGCCTGAATATCAGATCAGTTAAGCGGCTGACATATTGTGGAAATGTTGGTGGGTATGTACATAGGATATGCTTGTGAATAAGGTCGTTCACAGATATTGTGTAGACCAGGGCTGGGCAATTGCAGCCCTCCAGATGTTGATGAACTACACATCCCAGGATGCTTTGCATTCGTTTTGCTATGTGGCCATGCTGAAACTGATGCAAGGCATGCTGGGATGTGTAGTTCATCAACATCTGGAGTGCCACAATTGCCCAGCCCTGGTGTAGACCCTGTAACAAAGCCGATATATTAGCACATCGTGCGGTGTGTACAGGTGGCCAGCAGGGTCGCCCACACACTTGCTGCGGAAGACGCAGATGACTGACATTGCAACTGGGCGGGCACATATAAAAGGATAGCACACTTGGCCAACATTCCGTAAGTGTGTATGCCTTTACCAGTCGTTAGCAGATTGGCATAAAGACTTTTAAGTCAGCGTAGTGTGTAGCCAGCTGTAGAAGTTGGTTGACTGGTACTTTATCACTATCCAGGGCTTCGTACATCTGCCCCTTAGTCATGGAAAGAATTACACAAGATCATCCCACAATTTCACGTTTACAGCAGTCGGCCCAAGCAGTAAAAGGTTATTGTTGATGGTTAGACCAGTCAGATAGGAAGGAGTATTGCAGGTAAATCAGTTTATTTACCATAATTCCACACACTTACATTTTTGGTGGAATAATCATTTAAATCAAGAACCTGTTTACTCATTATAGCAGAACAATACAACACACACAATCCTGCATGTAAGCAGATCATCTTCTGCTATGAGGGACCTGACCGGGGAAAGCATAGCGCACTGTGCTAAATGTTCTCCTAGGGTGAACACAGCCACGGAGGAAACCTCTTCTTTTGACTAATACACAGTACAAAATAAAATAAATAAAAAATAAATGGCATAGGCTTTAAATAAGCAGTATAGCATAAATAATAAGATGATAGGTCCAACATACCATATTTGAAGTTTAATCTTCTTTCCATCTAATTCTATGGTGCGGATTTTAAAGTCAATGCCTGTAAATATTACACACAAAAAAAAGTTATATATAGACTGTATTATTGAATATATCTAGTACACATGCATTTTTTTCATGCAGAGAAAGACTTGTTTTGAGCAGGAAGTGGCCTAAGTGCGTCATGGTTGTGCAGAAAGTCAAGGGACCACTTCCTGCGGAACAGCTAATACTTTCAGCTCAGCCGTACAGAGGAGTCAAAGCTGCAACTGATAACCATAATACATGCTATCATTAAACATAAGAAACTTAAAAAACGGAACATGAAAAAATAAAAAATAAATTTTTTTTAAATCTAATGCTAAAGACCATTATTTTTTCCATTTGTATTAGCTGAATAGGTAACAGATGGAAATAAGGACGAATAACACAATCAGAAATATTTTGTTAAGCGCTAATTGGGTTTTGTACACATTTGCAGCAGGTTTAGAAACGTATACATCAGTTAAACTAGGAACCGCTTTATGACTTCACTGCCATATTGTTTCACTTGAGAATAACAGTTTTCTTTTGACAGAATAGATTTGCCTGGAGTTTAGTATAGTTTCATACTGTATATATTAGTAGATACTGGTGTTACATAAAAATAATTAAGAAGAGTGACTGCAGTAAAACAACTTGTTATTTTATGCAGATCATGCAATCCCACACATAATCCCTAAATACGTTCTTCAGCTTTTAATGATGTAATAGAGAACCTAAACATTCTTATGCGGAGCATAAAAAATATGATTTATATATCTTGTAAGAAACATTACTTAAGCAAAACAAACAATCATTGTTTTTGGAATATCAGTGGAGAGCTGTTGCTTTCTTTTTCTTCTGGCACCAGTCTATATATTTTGTTGTTGGAATGCTCACGTTTGTACGTACGTTGGCAGCAAAACTATTCAACCCACTAAAAATGCAACAGATTTGTCTGGGCTACAAATAACACTTACCGATTGGTCCAGATATGGCTATTGTGAACCCCTAAGTGGATTAAAAATAAATAAAAAAAAGTTTATATACATTACACTTTTTTTTTTTTTTTACATGAGGGTAACGGGGAAGATCCAGTCCATGTTTTAGAGCAGCGGCTGTAATAGTATATGGATTATACAGTATCTTAATACTGTGAAAAACCCTGAGATGCTGTAACCTACTTGCCATGTTGTGAACCTGGCATGCTGCTTACCTGGTCAAATAAAAACCCAGACTTCATCTCTATCCAGTGTATATGATTCCTTGTCACTATATATATTATACATACATACATACATACATACCCCTGCTTTACATGGGTACATTTTTTCTAGTAACTGTGATGTGTGTATAATGTGTGTATGGGGCATGTGGCCATCTTTCCGTTGTCCGTAACCACCGTCATGGTTGCAGCCACCTGGCTATTGCCCCTGTGCAGCGAGTGATGGAGATCGCACTCTCGGCTCTGGAAATCTGTGGCCCTGTGTTTGCTGCTACTTGCTGTCATGGCTACCACGAGAGGGGGGGGGGGGGTTATAATTATCCAGGCCAGGGACTGATTGAGGGGCAGAAAAGGGCCCTGGTCTGCCACACCCACTCCTGCACAACACATGCTGGAGTGTGCTGTATTGCAGAGTCTGCTGCTGCTGAGGCCAAGATGCTCCCTGGTTCCCCCAGTTCCAAAACTATTTAAACTCAATTTTTGGTACTTGTGTAATATCACAGCGCCCGACTACACTACGTTTTCAGCATAGGCTAAGCTACATTGTCAGCGTAGCCCAACGGCTGCCTAGCATAGTGACTCCGTGGCAGCCCTGCCTAGCCAGCGTACACAGCGCCCCTGCCAGCTCTCCATGTAGCTTGTGCTGCCTGTGTCCTCGGGAGCCCTCCTACCGCCCACACAGGCTCCAGCACAGGCAGGGAGGCTTCCATCTCCCTGCCTGCTGCCGTCCCCCGGCTGCGTGCAAATTTATGCCAAGTCTCGTGTACTAATTATACCTGGTGTATTTAAGTGTGTTTAAGTACTTAGTACTGAGAAAGGATACCGCTTTACGGACACAGTACCTAAACTGCGAAATTCACTTATTGTCCATCGGTTTGGGATTAATCTGGCAAATGCCTCTATTTCAAACCCCCACTATCCATGCCAGCCCGAAGCGTGGCGAGCACACGCGGTACCCATCCTCCCAACCCGTTCATACCCCCACTATCCACGTCGGCGTGGAGTTGATTTTATAAAGTGAGGCGAGTGCAGCTAGCCCCGAGATGGGACACGGAACACATGTAAAGTAATCAGAGAGGTCGGACGTGATCATACGTGCTGACCGTCCAACTTCCTTGTATGCATATGCCTGCCCAACTGACAGGCATATGCATACAGACTGACCAGGGGAGCAGTGGGGTCAGCAGCGCTCATCAGGGGGACGCCGGAGCGGGTCCTGACGCTTAACTAGCTGGCGAATGCTGACCTGGCTGGGCGGTGTGATCAGCAGCGCTGCGGGACAAGCAGTGTAGTGGCGGGTATTAGATTTTTAAAATACCTGTTAAATGACTGGCCATTCTCTGATTGGCTAAGAGCTATCAGCCAATCACAGAACGGCCAGTCATTTGACAGGTATTTTAAAAATCTAATACCCGCCACTACACTGCCCGTCTCCACTGCTGATATCTGTGATCACACCGCCCGGCCAGGTCAGCACTCGCAGCTAGTTAAAGCATCAGGACTCACTGCCCGCTCGGCGTACCCGATGAGGATCACTGCCCGCCCCCTGCAGCTCCCAGTTACATGTGAGATAGAGATATATATATATATATATATATATATATATATATATATGACCATACTTACAAATAAGAGCCATCTCCCACCCTGATGTGAGAGTCAGGGTACTACTGGATGCTCTCTCTGGGTATAACTACGATCTTGACCTTCTATGTAGGAAGCCTGGCTTAAGGCAAACATAAACCAAATAATTCTGCAGAGTAACAAAAGTTGTTTGTGTAAGAAAATTGTCTGCAACGTAACTCTGCAAAGAATCTTCTACAATACAATTATTAAGTACTGTACTAGAAAAAAGCTGTATATACGTAGGCAGTACAAAAGTTCATAATACTATAT